>NC_042630.1:56627378-56838564 GCF_901001135.1 Rhinatrema bivittatum | reverse complement strand
CTTGCTGCTGGTGACTGCATACCATAGAGGGAGTGGGGTCACTGTATAGCCTGCCCCTCCTCCTCTGACAAAGACCACTGTGTCTGGGCATCCATAGCAAAGGGCCTCTAGGAATATGGGTGGGCGGCTCATCCCCGGGGGATCACAGCTCATCCCTGGGCCTTCCCAGCTGGGTCCTGGATGCTCGTGGTTGGAACTGGAGTGTTCTGTGGAAACAGAGGGGAAACAAGATAGTATATAAGTAGAGATCTAATTCGGCTAAACCTTTTGGTTCAGCCTTTGTTTATCGGCCCGCCCTGGGAAATTTTGTTTCCCACACTACGGGATGATTTTATTTTGGCTGCCCCCTGAAACAAAAGCCAAAACCCATCCCAACCTTTCAAATCTAATTAATTACAATCCCCCCACCCTCTGACCCAACAAAAACTTAGCAAATGTCCCTGTGGTCCAGGGGGGGTCCCGGGAGCGATCTCCCGCTCTTAGGCCGTCGGCTGCGAGTAATCAAAAAGGCGCCAATGGCCCTTTGCCCTTACCATGTGACAGGGGCTATCGGTGCCATTGGCCAGCCTCTGTCACATGGTAGGAGCAATGGACGGCCAGCGCAACTTAAAAAATGGTGCGGGCCATCCATTGCTCCTACCATGTGACAGGGGATGACCAATAGCACTGACAGCTCCCATCACATGGTAAGGGCAAAGGGCTATTGATGCATTTTGATTAGTGGCAGCCAATGGCCCAAGAGGGGGAGATCGCTCCCGGGACCCTGCTGGACCACCAGGGACTTGCGGTAAGTCTTGGGGGGGAGGTCGGGCAAGTCTTGGGTGGTCGGGAGGGTAGGGGGTTGCAATTAATTAAATTTGAAGGGTTGGGGTGTTTTTTTTTTTATATGGCCTTTCTTCCCCCCAAAAAAATAACCCGATAAGAAAACCACACATCGATTTTTGGGTTTTTCTATAGTTTTGTAGCCCCCCCAATAAATGCAACAAAATACAAACTAATGCACATCCCTATACATAAGGTTTTAATTTTCCTTGTGATCTTCTCACATAGCATGGTATTTTGAACCTTATAAGTATCTGTCTAGCTCCATGTTTGGAGGCCCAGAGGGCAGAGCACATGCTTTGTAGCACATGTTTTAGCTAAAACTGCTTGTTTACAAGATATTCACAGGACACTATCTGTCAAGCTCTATGTTTGGAGGCCCAACTTACCAGCAGCGAGATGTGACATGTCTAGCTGCTGAACCATGCCTCCAAATACATCCCAGCTGCTCCATCAATTTGGTCTCCATCTCCATGAAAGTTATCAGGCAAGGGGCCCCCTCCTCCTGTTTCCCACTGATACTTGTTACATGCCGCAATCTTGCCTTTCAGATGGGCCTTGACATCCCACGATCGAAGTGAAACCTGCTCCCAGCTGTGCTGTATGCCACTGTGCTGGCTGATGGTCTGGGCAATGGTGCTCCACAGCTGGACCTTTGGAAGTCTTGGCTGTGCGGTTCCCGAATAGGTGTGAACAGTGCCGCAGCACACCAGCGATCACAAGATCATTCTCCTCTGCACTGAAGCGGATTGCACGCTGTCTCTGCCGTCCTGCTGCCTGGCTGCCTGAAGGGGGTGCTACTTCCTGTTCTGGAGGGGTGTCCTCCCTACCCTCACTCTCTATCCCATCAGAGTCTCCACTTGCATCCTCCCTCCTACCTGACCCTGTACTTTCAACTCCCTTCCCCTCTGGCCTGTCTCTCTACCCTTATGCTGCAGAACTCCTTCCCCCACCCCCACCCCCACCCTCCTATCCCTTCCCTCCTGACTGTCTCTCACACTGCCCCTGTCCCTACTTCTACTCCTACTCCTCCTTCCCCTGCCACTCTGCCCCTCTTCCTCCCTCTCGCTCTCCATCTCCTCCCCCTCTTCCTACCTCACTTACCACTACTCTCACGCTCCATCCTACACACCACACCTCCACTCCTCTCCTGCTCCTCCACACTTCTCCTCCACTCCACACCACTCCTCCATTCCTCACAGAAAAAGACAAATGTGACAAATAAACTTTCACTCCAACAGATATGACAAAAGACCAAGGTAAAGGGAAACAGATGACATCAACAAACAAGACTCTGCAATCAGTAATCAATAGAAATCTCCTCCAAACCACGTACAACACCTACCTCATCAAACCAAACTCCTTATATACCCTCAAAGGAGGAGGGACAGGAAGTGAGCTTTTATCCATTAAGAACATAAGAATATAAGAACATGCCATACTGGGTCAGACCAAGGGTCCATCAAGCCCAGCATCCTCTTACCAACCGTGGCCAATCCAGGCCATAAGAACCTGGCAAGTACCCAAACACTAAAGGGTAGATTTTAAAAGGAGCGCGAATAGCCTACTTTTGTTTGCGCTCCAGGCGCAAACAAAAGTATGCTGGATTTTAGTAGATACGCGCGTAGTCGCGCGTATCCGCTAAAATCCTGGATCGGCGCGCGCAAGGCTATCAATTTCGTATAGCCTGCGTGCGCCGAGCCGCGCAGCCTACCCCCGTTCCCTCCAAGGCCGCTCCGAAATCGGAGCGGCCTTGGAGGGAATCCTCTAACGCCCGCCCCTCACCTTCCCCTCCCTTCCTCTACCTAACCCACCCGCCCGGCCCTGTCTACACCCCCCCTTACCTTTCTCCGGGGATTTACGCCTCCCGGAGGGAGAAATAAATCCCCGCGCGCGAGCGGGCCTCCTGCGCGCCGGGCCGCAACCTGGGGACGGGTACGGAGGGCGCGGCCACGCCCCCGGACCGCCCTGGGCCGTAGCCACGCCCCCGTACCCGCCCCCAAAACGCTGCTGGCACGCCCCCTAAACGCCGCACGGTCCGGCCCCGCCCCCGACACGCCCCCGACACGCCCCCTCAAAAAACCCCGGGACTTACGCGAGTCCCGGGGTTCTGCGCGCGCCGGTGAGCCTATGTAAAATAGGCTCACCGGCGCGCAGGGCCCTGCTCGCCTAAATCCGCCCGGTTTTGGGCGGATTTAGGCGAGCAGGCCTTTTAAAATCCGCCCCTTAGTCTATTCCATGTTACTGTTGCTAATGGCATTGGCTATTCTCTAAGGGGGTAGATTTTTAAAAAAAGCGCGTTTGCGTACTTTTGTTGGCGTACCAGGCGCCAACAAAAGTACGCTGGATTTTATAAGATATGCGCGTAGCCGCGCGTATCTTATAAAATCCTAGATCAGCGCGCGCAAGGCTGCCGATTTTGGGCAGCCGGCGCGCACCAAGCCACGCAGCCTGCCTCCGTTCCCTCCGAGGCAACTCCGAAATTGGAGCGGCCACGGAGAGAACTTTCTTTCGCCCTCCCCTCACCTTCCCCTCCCTTCCCCTACCTAACCCCCCCCCCCACACACCTTTATCCATGGATTTACGCCTCCCAAAGGGAGACGTAAATCCATGCGTGCCAGTGGGTTGCTGGCGCACTGAGACCCGAACCGGGGGCGGTTCCGGAGGGTGAGGCCACGCCCCCGGAACACCCCAGGCCGAAACCACACCCCCGGGCCTGCCCCCGAAACTCCGCGTCCCGCCCCCGAAACTCCGCGTCCCGCCCCCAAAATGCCGCACCGTTCGGTCCCACCCCCGACATGCCCCCGACACGCCCCCTTCAGAAAACCCCGTGACCTACGCGCGTCCCGGGGCTCTGCGTGCGCCGGCGGCCTATGCAAAATAGGCGTGCCGGCGCGCAAGGCCCTGCTCGCATAAATCCGGGCGGATTTACATAAGAACATAAGAACATAAGAAAATGCCATACTGGGTCAGACCAAGGGTCCATCAAGCCCAGCATCCTGTTTCCAACAGTGGCCAATCCAGGCCATAAGAACCTGGCAAGTACCCAAAAACTAAGTCTATTCCATGTAACCATTGCTAATGGCAGTGGCTATTCTCTAAGTGAACTTAATAGCAGGTAATGGACTTCTCCTCCAAGAACTTATCCAATCCTTTTTTAAACACAGCTATACTACCTGCACGAACCACATTCTCTGGCAACAAATTCCAGAGTTTAATTGTGCGTTGAGTAAAAAAGAACTTTCTCCGATTAGTTTTAAATGTGCCCCATGCTAACTTCATGGAGTGTCCCCTAGTCCTTCTACTATCCGAAAGAGTAAATAACCGATTCACATCTACCCGTTCTAGACCTCTCATGATTTTAAACACCTCTATCATATCCCCCCTCAGTCGTCTCTTCTCCAAGCTGAAAAGTCCTAATCTCTTTAGTCTTTCCTCATAGGGGAGTTGTTCCATTCCCCTTATCATTTTGGTAGCCCTTCTCTGTACCTTCTCCATCGCAATTATATCTTTTTTGAGATGCGGCGATCAGAATTGTACGCAGTATTCAAGGTGCGGTCTCACCATGGAGCGATACAGAGGCATTATGACATTTTCCGTTTTATTCATCATTCCTTTTCTAATAATTCCCAACATTCTGTTTGCTTTTTTGACTGCCGCAGCACACTGAACCGACGATTTCAATGTGTTATCCACTATGACACCTAGATCTCTTTCTTGGGTTGTAGCACCTAATATGGAACCCAACATCATGTAATTATAGCATGGGTTATTTTTCCCCATATGCATCACCTTGCACTTATCCACATTAAATTTCATCTGCCATTTGGATGCCCAATTTTCCAGTCTCACAAGGTCTTCCTGCAATTTATCACAATCTGCTTGTGATTTAACTACTCTGCACAATTTTGTGTCATCTGCAAATTTGATTATCTCACTCATCGTATTTCTTTCCAGATCATTTATAAATATATTGAACAGTAAGGGTCCCAATACAGATCCCTGAGGCACTCCACTGTCCACTCCCTTCCACTGAGAAAATTGCCCATTTAATCCTACTCTCTGTTTCCTGTCTTTTAGCCAGTTTGCAATCCACGAAAGGACATCGCCACCTATCCCATGACTTTTTACTTTTCCTAGAAGCCTCTCATGAGGAACTTTGTCAAACGCCTTCTGAAAATCCAAGTATACTATATCTACCGGTTCACCTTTATCCACATGTTTATTAACTCCTTCAAAAAGTGAAGCAGATTTGTGAGGCAAGACTTGCCCTGGGTAAAGCCATGCTGACTTTGTTCCATTAAACCATGTCTTTCTATATGTTCTGTGATTTTGATGTTTAGAACACTTTCCACTATTTTTCCTGGCACTGAAGTCAGGCTAACCGGTCTGTAGTTTCCCGGATCGCCCCTGGAGCCCTTTTTAAATATTGGGGTTACATTTGCTATCCTCCAGTCTTCAGGTACAATGGATGATTTTAATGATAAGTTACAAATTTTTACTAATAGGTCTGAAATTTCATTTTTTAGTTCCTTCAGAACTCTGCGGTGTATACCATCCGGTCCAGGTGATTTACTACTCTTCAGCAGGGCTTTTAAAATCCGCCCGTAAGTGAACTTAATATCAGGTAATGAACTTCTTCTCCATGAAGTTTTCTAATCCTTTTATAAACACGGCTATACTAACTGCATTAACCACATCCTCTGGCAACAAATTCCAGAGTTTAATTGTGCGTTGAGTAAAAAAGAACTTTCTCCGATTAGTTTTAAATGTGCCCCATGCTAACTTCATGGAGTGCGCCCTAGTCTTTTTATTATCCGAAAGAGTAAATAACTGATTCACATCTACCCATTCTAGGCCTCTCGTGATTTTAAACATCTCTATCGCAATTATATCTTTTTTTAAGATGCGGCGAGCAGAATTGTACACAGTATTCAAGGTGTGGTCTCACCATGGAGCGATACAGATGCATTATGATACTTTCCATTTTATTCACCATTCCCTTTCTAATAATTCCCAACATTCTGTTTGTTTTTTTGACTGCCGCAGCATATTGAACCGACAATTTCAATGTGTTATCCACTATGATGCCTAGATATCTTTCTTGGATTGTAGCACCTAATATGGAACCCAACATTGTGTAATTATAGCATGGGTTATTTTTCCCTATATGCATCACCTAGCACAACCACATTAAATTTCATCTGCCATTTTGATGCCCGATTTTCCAGTCTCATAAGTTCTTCCAGCAATTTATCACAATCTGCTTGTGATTGAACTACTCTGAACAATTTTGTGTCAACTGCAAATTTAATTATCCCTCTTCCTTGCACCATCATCTCATCCACGCATTGAGACTCCAGATCTCTGCCTGCCTCTGGTGACCTGCGCGTGGAATAGGGAGCATTTCAGAGAATGCTACCCTGGAGGTTCTGGATTTAAGCTTTCTACCTAAGAGCCTAAATTTGGCTTCCAGAACCTCCCTCCCACATTTTCCTATGTCGTTGGTGCCCACATGTACCATGACAGCTGGTTCCTCCCCAGTTCCTCCCCAGCACTGTCTAAAATCCTCTCTAGGTGACGCGTGAGGACCGACACCTTCACACCAGGAAGGCATGTTACCAGGCGATCCTCACGTCCACCAGCCACCCAGCTATCTACATTCCTAATAATCGAATCACCAACTATGATGGCCGACCTAATCCTTCCCTCCTGGGCAGTAGGCCTTGGGGAGATATCCTCAGTGCGAAAGGACAATGCATCACCTGGAGAGCAGGTCCTTGCTACAGGATCCTTTCCTGCTACACCAGGTTGATGCTCTCCCATCATGAGATACAATATCGTGGGACGCGTTAAAGGTTCTAGATTTTTTCGCAAAACATGATGACGTTTTCGCAGAACGCAATGATGTTTTGCGAACTGCGAAGAGGTTTCACGAAATGCGATACCATCGCTGTCTGTGAAACTTACCTGTGTGAAGCAGTAACTGCTTCATTTAAATGGGAACGCCCCTTTTCCTAACACTAGTTTTATCTCTGTGATAAATGATGAATCTAGGCCTAAGTTAGAAATTAGCTGGAAAAACTGATGTTTGAATTTTTTTCCCCTCAAAATAAGTAACTTTCAGCCATGTAAAATATTACCTGGATAAAACTTACCAGATAACTGAGAGGTAGTGGGGGCCATTCTTGGGTGAGGTTTTAGCTTAGCTATATATCTGGATGTGATGGAGTGCAAGTCTAAATAAATCCGGGTAAACTTGCTCATAAAATTAAAGTTATCTGTGTATATTCAGTGGGAAACCCTTCCTGTGAAAGTTTCCAGGTAACCTCCTGCCCCTGTAAGTATTATCCTCAAAGCTTCCAGTCTGCCCTCACCTACCCTTCACTTGAGACAAACTCTTTTCTATGTGGCCAGAAGGACACATTAAGTGACTGACTAACATGTTATGAAAATACATTTACAGGCAGGAAAACACCCACCTACTCAGAGATGGGTGAGTTAGGAATGTTAGAATTTGTTTTACATCTGAAAAATTTACCTAAGCCTAGGTCAATGTAACCCAGAAACTGAGGCATGCAAATGTGAATGTAAGAGGTGTGACTGAACGAGCGTGGGTGAAGGAATGGCGGTAGAGAAGGCATTTCAAAGAAGAAACTGATTTATTTTGTCCCTTAAGTGTACCCTCTAAAGTAACTGCATGATACAGTTCTGTAAAATCTGCCATTCCGAGGTGACAGCTCACAGCCTCTCCTCCAGTTTCAAGGTCACAAAGAGAATCCAGAAGAATGCAGAATTCAAAACAGCCTATAGAGCAAAACATGCTTTGAAGTTCAGTAATTGTGAAATAATAGTAATTATATTATTTTATCTAACTAACAATTTTACCTCCAATACACAAGAGATGTGAACAAATGTGTCATCACAGCTGAGTACCTTATTTGCATCTGCCCTGCAATTACAGTGGAGCATGGACCAAGGCTACATATAGCAAGTGCCTGAATACACATCCATGCAGATGAAGAAACAAATCCCCAGTTTCACAGGAGCTGGAAGATAGCAATTTTTTTTTTTTTTTTTTACGTCTTCAAATATCTTCTGCTCACTCTACAGTCAACTTGTGTTTAATTTAAGACAAAGGTAGGATGGACTGGAGCCAGAACATACAACCTGTTAAAATGGAAATGGATCCGGAACTCCCGTTTCCGGTAGTGAGTGTGTCTATGGAGATGTTCACGCCAGCTGTTAATGAAAACAAAGGCCCCGCACCTCTCTGTATCCCATTTGGTAAAACAGCCAAGACTTACTACAGTGGTGGTGACCTGATCTTGGGTGGGATAATTCAGATGTGTGATTTCTCCAAAATACCTTTGCAATCTTTTAGAACATCTCCTGCTGCTCATTCATGCGCTGTGTAAGTAGTTTTCTGTCTATTTGTGTCTCACTGGGTAGCTTTTAATTTTAATTAGAAAAAAAATTATGTTGTTTCTCATCTTAATGTGACCTGAAAGGGTGAGTGACTGCAATATCTAACGTGCACAATGTTTGCTTTATAAGAAGGCATTTCATAGGATTCATGTGACCAAATCATTCTCTCTCTCACATGTGGCATTTACCCCATAGCACACCCAGATGTGGAAAGTCTGCAGTACCAGCATTTAAGATTTTCTCTATTCATTGCTTTGGTTCTGCCTTTGTCTTAGTGATTACCAAAGATAGCGAGTGATAGAGATGTGAATCGTGTCCTCGATCGTCTTAACGATCGATTTCGGCTGGGAGAGGGAGGGAATCGTATTGTTATCGTTTGGGGGGTTAAAATATCGTGAAAATCGTGAAAATCATGAGCCGGCACACTAAAACGCCCTAAAACCCACCCCCGACCCTTTAAATTAAATTTCCCACCCTCCCGAACCCCCCCCTCCAAATGCCTTAAATATGCGTATGGCCGGCGCCATTTTCCATACAGGAAAACGATTCGCGGCAGGAGATCATTTTCCGGACCCCCGCTGGACCCCCAGGGACTTTTGGCCAGCTTGGGGGGGCCTCCTGACCCCCACAAGACTTGCCAAAAGTCCAGCGGAGGTCCGGAACGACCTCCTGCAGTCGAATCGTGTTCGTCTATGGCTGCCGCCATTTTGCGCCGCCATTTTGAAAAATGGCGCCAGCTGAAGACAACACGATTCTATTGAGGAGGCCGTTCCGGACCGCCGCTGGACCCCCAGGTAATTTAAGGCATTTGGGGGGGGTTCGGGAGGGTGGGGGATTTAATTTAAAGGGTCGGGGGTGGTTTTTAGGGGGTTTTAGTGTGCCGGTTTTCCTGCCCTCCCCGTTCCCCTGATTTATGATTTTTTGACGATAAATCGGGGGAATTGGTATTGTATCGTGGCCCTAATGATTTTTGACGATTTAAAATATATCGGACGATATTTTAAATCGTCAAAAAACGATTCACATCCCTAGCGAGTGATGCAGGAGACTTCTCAGGAGCCTGCTTAGATGCAAAGATCTTAGGCACTTTGTTCCCATGGACCTAATTTTCAAAAGTTAGCTGTGTTATGGGTTTTTTGGAAAGAAATCATCCATGGACCTTCACCTGTAAAATATTTGTGTAGAATAAATAAAATCTGTGTGCATTGTTTCCCTGCCCGGCTCTCTTCTTGCCCCTCTGAATGCCTCCTCTTAATTAAGGTTAAATTGTGCTTCATGTGACAGAAGGCGCATTCGTCTATGTGCATTAAGAAGGATGGTTTTAGACAAGGGCTATTTACCTGGCTAGGAACTTTCAAAAACCCCTCCAAAGTGTGTGCCGCCCTGTTTCTGAGTGAATTTACTTTGCTTATGTTACAGCGCTCAGGTGAACTGTAGAGGGGGAGAAATGTAAAATGATTCATTGTGAGCAAAGATAGATCAGCAGTCAGTCCTGCGCTGTGTCACTTCCTGAGCTTCAATAACTAACAGAGACCGGGATTTATATGTGCACACCACGTAATACAAAATATTGATTCCCGCACATCACACTGCACTGTGAACAGGAGGAATGGACCTCGAACAGATTTTTAAACTCAAGGGATTTTATCCCATAGAGTCCTGTATGCTTATTTAAACATTGGTCCACATAATCTCCATCCTCCCTATTATATTTGTTTTTCATTTAATTTAAATTTAAATTGTATTCTGTTTTTATCCCAATTTTTATTATTTTATACCTAAAATTAAAAATGAAAATGAAGCATATCCAAAATGATATCTAACCTCCAATCTTTAAAAATAGTAATGATAGCTTCTTTCAATTCAATCCAATAGTCCATAATTTATCATATCGCTCACATTAAACCTTCTTCTCTTTATCCCGCAGTCTGTTGTTCAAAAACAGCCACACCACATGCACTTACCTTTTAATGTTGTTCCTTTCTTGTGAAATCAAATCCCTTGGTTGTAATATTCTATTTCACATCCTATTTTCAATTCAAGAGAATGGTTTTAGCCTAATAAGTTAATTCTGAACATTAAAAAGACCAAACTGGGTAAAACCTCTGATGACTTGCATTATATACAATTGGATGACCAGGTTTATTCTATTTCAAATAACATTTGTAATCTGGATTTTATGTTGGATTCTGACTTCGCATTACATCCTTAGTTAAATGCAATGCAGAAATCATTTTCTTAACTTTTAAAATGCCAAATGTATCATTATGAAGGACGATTCTCATACTATAGTTCATGCAGTGGTTTTAAACCAATTGGACTACTGCAATTCACTTTATGTTGACCTAACAAAAGGATAGTTGTATGCTTTATAGAAAATGCAAAATGATGTAGCCATATTAATTATTGGTTGTCAGTGCAGAGAGCATAATTCTCCTTCATTGTTCGAGCCACATTTGCTCCCAGAAAGTTTTTAAATACATTTTAAAATATAAAGGATGGTTCAAAATCATTATACAAGAAAATGTTGTACCTGGAGGAGGTGTTGAAGGAAATAAAATCCCCCTCTGGCCTTTATGTCCTGCAGATAAGTCATAGCTAGAGGTCCTCTCCACAAGAAAATGCTGATTGCAAACAACTCACAGCTGAGCGTTCTCATTGGCAGGACTCGCAGTCTGGAATAAGCCCCAGTTAGGAATGAAGGCAGATCCATTCCAATGTGGTGTTAGACCTCATTATCATTATAGTTCTGAGCTATGTTTGAAATCAAGCATAGATGTCATCAGGGGAGGCTTTGCAATGGTACTAACTACATGCTTGAATTATCATATATATCAGTAATGTTTGATACCTTGGCCATTATGTAGCTGTAATTTGGGCTATCTTTCCCCTAAGTGCAAAGTGATGCCGCCTCTGTCAGAGCAGCGGTGGAGATCCCTGAAGTGGGGCAGAGGTTCTCTCACTCCTGGCTGCAAAATTAAGATATCCTATGGAGATGGAAAGGCTCAGGGGAAAACAGGAAGGGGGACCTGTGCAATTTGTCATCTTTATGGGAGGTTAGGTGGATGGGACTGAGGGGAGAGGGATCAGCCAATCCTACAGTTTATTAAAAAGAGGAACACAGGGCCTGGGTAAAATACCGGGGATTGTTAAAGAAATAAAATCGGTCTGGAGGTGATGATAACACGGCCCGACGGGGCCTTTGTATACATTTTTGGGCAGAGGGAGGGGATTAGCCTGCTTGCCCTATTATTTCTTTTTATTGGATTGGTTACTAACAGGCTACTTTGCCAGATATATTTTAAAGCTATCTGGTTAAGCAGTATATTATCCTGCACACAAGGCTGGTTAACTAAAAAACCTACCATGCTATATATTCACATGTACCCGGTTACATGTAGCCAGATAAGTATGAACTAGTGTATAGAGTGAGACGTTCAGCTTGCCGAACAAAAAGGACAAGTAATATGGCTAACTTCAGTTGGATAACTTGTCCACTAGATGATCTACTGATTATGATGCCCCACCGAATGCAGAGAAAAAAGCTTCTGCATATGGGCCAAACATGGACAAATCAACTGCACATTGATATTCATAAAGAAGGCATCATTAAGACTTTTAGAAAAATCTATAAACCCTCTTATTGTGAGAGATCTCTAATGTGAACCACATTTCATGAGTTTATAATTTTTAACAAGAAAATTGACTTTCTTGTTCCATGCATGACAGTTATTGATTTAAATTGAATTAATTAAATTAACTTTGTTTTTTTAGTAGTTTGAGCTATCGTATTTATTCAATTATATACATTTTTAACTGTAAGCTTCTGGAATTTGTTGCCAGAGGATGTGGTTAGTGCAATTAGTGTAGCTGGGTTCAAAAAAGGTTTGGAGAAGTTCTTGGAGGAGAAGTCCATTGATGGCTATTAATCAAGTTTACTTGGGGAATAGCCACTGCTATTAATTGCATCAGTAGCATGGGATCTTCTTGGTGTTTGGGTAATTGCCAGGTTCTTGTGGCCTGGTGTTGGCCTCTGTTGGAAACAGGATGCTGGGCTTGATGGACCCTTGGTCTGACCCAGCATGGCAATTTCTTATGTTCTTATGTTCTTAAGCTGTTTTTACTCATAGATAAAGTGGCATAGAAATCTTAGAAATAAATAAGATGCTGACACAAATATTTTAAGAACAAATTGAAGATCTGTTTAAACAGGTTTTTAAAAGCATGTTATTAATGATGTTCAAGTGATGATTTAATCAGTTTTCTGATTTTATTTTCAATGATCATAGTGTGTCTATCTGGATAATGTGTACTGATGCAACATGTTTGTAAATTATTATTATGTAGATATTAATCTGTGATCTACTTAGAGCAGTGATGCTGAATTAGGTGGAACTTAAAAGGTTTAAATTAATAAATAAACAATACAGTTCTGACATCAATCTTCAAAAACAGTTGGTGTCAAATGTCCTGCATGTTGTTTATTTGATTTGATATGCTTAACATTTTGGTCACTTTGGATTAGCAGTCTAAAAAGACAAACTGGGTTGGGTAGGATTGAATTGGATTGGGATATCAATAAAAGTACAATGATTGATTTTAAGTCCTTCATTGGGACTAGCTAGCTGGAGGGTGACCTCCAGGTCAGGATTGAATCCATGTGTGTTTGAGAGTTTCAGTAATGGAATAAAAAGGGGAGTTGCAGATTGGGATTGAGATGAATGAGAAAATATGGGGACTGGGGGGAAGGCATTTCAATTCATAGGAAGCACAATGTGTTGCAGGACAGAGTTGAGGAACACTTGCAGACTTTGATGGTGGATTTTTATAGTATCATAGGAGAAGATGCTGTAGTTCAGGATTATTGTGCATTTGCATAGATATCTATAGTTTATGCTTTTTCTCAATTTGAATATATGTGAATCATTAAATTATTGAATAACTATTAAAGATATGTTTACTTGCTCTCAGATTGAGTCTACGTTATTTTCGGCATCTCTTCGCCTTATATTTTGCCATTCAGGAGATTAACCAAAATTTGGAGATATTACCCAACATCACCCTGGGCTTCCATATTTCTGACTCTTGCACTGATGCAGGTTTTTCACTATGTGGTACTCTAATGATCTTGTCAGGGATAATGAACCCTGTTCCTGGCTTTAGCTGTCACCAGCAAGGCCAGTTGGCTGGTTTAATTGGAAGCTTCTCTTCAGTAACATCACATGCAATTGCCAGAGTCACAGGCATCTATAGGTACCCACAGGTAAATCAAGAACTTTTCTCTCTTTATAATTGCTTTGATCTGCTGCATCTTTAACTGTTTTGTCTTGTCTTTGTTTTCACAGTCTGGTTAAATGCAAGTGATTTCTGGGTATGATAGCTTGCTAAAATTGTATAACTGATGCAGTAATTTGCCACCTAGATTTAGAACTATTATTAATCATGGTAGAGCCGAGTCATCACAGCAAATTTATTTTGGTGAACACCAAAGAAAAGCATGCTTAAGGTTACACAAAACATGACACCAGACTTGGGGCTTGACTTGGTTGAACAAGTTCACATCAACTCAGCAAGATTAGACTTTGCCAGTCAAAATAGAGATGTAAGGACTTATTAAAGATATTTATCTCTCATAGATACATAACGGATGAAAAGTCTTAGAAAATCAGGCCCTAACCCCTAGATTCATCAAAATGCTATAATATTGCATGCATAACACCCATGGTAAGAGAAAGAGGCATGTTTAGAATTACCACACCAGTAGTATCAGATACTGTGGTATAGTTTTTGCACCCCACAATACCTCTATTTCATGAGAGACAGAGAGAGAGACTATTTATAAGGTACTCATAGTAGTCAACTATTTATATCTCTACAGGAGGGCCAGCTAATAGCTCGAGATGAAGTGTCAGTGGTGGTTTAAGATTTAGCGGCCAATTTTACATGCAGAGTGAGATATACAAACCACACAGTACATCTTAGTGAAGTGAGGAAATTCTCACAAAGATGAGATTTCTACTATGATATCTCAGTCTGTCTTGATGATACTCTGTTATAGAGTCCATCAAGCTAGGGTTAGAGAACATTTTAGAAATCTCATCTTTTTGAGACTTTCCTCATCCAAATGACATCAAATCTTCACTGAGGTGTACTGTGCTGTTTGCACATCTCACTCTGTATGCAAAACTGACCCATAAACCCTAAACCACCACCGTGCCATTAGCCAGCCCCTGTCACATGGTGCCATCTTTAAAAATGGCACGGGCCATCCAGTGGATGGCCGGCGCCATCTTTAAAAATGGAGCGGGCCATCCAGTGTACCTACCATGTGACAGGGGCTGACCAATGGCACCAATAGCCCCTGTCACATGGTAAGAGCAAAGGGCCATTGGCACCATTTTGATTAGTGGCAGCCAACAGCCCGAGCGTGGGAGAACGCTCTCGGGACCTCCGCTGGACCACCAGGTACTTAAACATTTTGGGGGGTTGGGGGAGGGGTCTGGAGGGTGGGGGGATACTAACAAACTAATTTTAAAGTGTCAGGTTGTGTTTTTAGGTTGTGTCCTTTCTTCCCGCCCCTCCCCCCATAACGATAAGAAAACCCACTAAATTAATTGTGGGGTTTCCTATCGTTATCGGGGACCCCCCGATATCTGACAATATTGAAAATATCAGACGATATCGTCAGATAAATGATTCACATCCCTAGTATTTATTTTGTGTTCAATCATTTTGGAGTTAGTGCACACTATCGGGGCTTAGTACATAATAACTTCATGTTCTGGCTCACTAAGTCCCATTAGTGTGCATTAAACAGTTTTTCTAATTTTGGGCTTAATGCGCAATATCGGGATGTTGGTGCGCACTAACTAGATGTTCATGCACATTAACCCCATTAATGTTCACTACCTAGTTTTCTAATTTCAGAATTAGTGTGTCCTAATAGGACATAGGAAGCACTAACTGGTTGTTAGCATGCACTGACACTAACAGTGAACACTAACAAAAAATGTTACCAATAAGATAAAAAGTATTAACTGGGGAGGAGTTCATTAGCCAGAGTTATGGTTCTGCATTCCCTTTGGCTGTCTCCTTCTAAATAGACAGTAAGGAGTCAGCCAATGGGAATGCAGAACCATACCTCTAGCTAACAAACTGCGCCACGATTTAAACTTTTAAACTTATTGTTACGATTCAATGAATCGGTGAACCCTTGGGCCACAATGACAAGGTAGAAAGGCTTACCGTGGTTCCTCTTCGGCAGAAGATGAACCTCAGGGCCGGCAGCCGGAGATACCAGCAGGGCAGTGGTATTGACAGTCGGACGATGAGGCAGGTAGCAAAGAGACAAAGTCCAGTATCCAAAGCAGGGTCAGAGGCAGGCAGCAGGCAAGGCAAAGTCCAGTATCCAAAGCAGGGTCAGAGGCAGGCGCCAGGCAAGGCAAAGTCCAGTATCCAAAGCAGGGTCAGAGGTAGGCGGAAGGCAAGGCAGAGTCCAGTATCCAAAGCAGAAATCAACGCAAGGCAAGCAAGGCAGGAAACACACCAAGCTGGACCTATTGCAAGGCACTGGCAATCCTTCAGAAGCCTCCTTATATAGTCCTGGGTGAGGAAGTGGTTCCTGGGAGCCTGGAACTACTTCTTGTTGCTGCTCCTATAAGTGGGGGCAGGAGCCAAGTGCCTGTGTCAGATTGGGGCTAAGGCTGCCCCTGCGGGAGCCATGCTGTTGGCTCCCTGCTGCCTTAGCCGATGATGAGGACCATGCAGAGAGTACCAAAGAGACCTGCCTCTGCCACTGCCAGTAAGTGTAGTTGGCCATAGGGGTCGTCCCCTGCCGATCGCATAACTTATTGGTAATATTTTTTGTTACTGTGCACTAACTTTAGTTAGTGTGTGCTAACATCCAGTTAGTGAGCTCTAAGTCCTTTTAGGATGCTCTAACTTCGAAATTAGAAAACTAGGCAGTGTGCACTAATGGATGTAATGTGCATTAACATCTAGTTAGTGTGCACCAAAGTCCTGTTAGTGTGCACTAAGCCTGTAAATAAGAAAAGTCCAGTTAGTGTACACTAATAGGACTTACTACACAATAACCATATTTTAGTGCGCACTAACATGAAATACGAAATTCCACTAAATGCTGCCAATTTTTTTTCATTTTGGAGTGCTCCTGAAACATGATGAAATAGAAAATGTAATTGCCTTTGTCTATTTCATTTAAAACAAATGCACATCCCTACATGCTGCTGTGGTGCAGCCAGCTGCACAGTTTTGCCATCCTGTTCTGACTCGGAATGTGAACCCTTGGTCCAGCGAAGAACGAGCGTCTAGTCGCTGGAAGGCGAGGCCAAGTCAAGGACTCTTACGAGATGGAAGAACAGGAAATCTGGATGCAGGCGCCTCCTGCAGGTCGTGTGGTCCAGATAGCTGGCACCTCCAGAAGGTCATGGAATTAGGAGCAGATGTCTCTAATGGGTCGTGGAAGGTAGAGCTGAGCTGGCGCCTCCAGCAGGTCGTGGAACTAGAGGGATGAACAGTCCAGACAATCAGAGCCTAAGGAACTCATCAGCCGGTCCAGGGGTCGAGAGCCAAGGATTCTCCACAGCCGGTCCAGGAGTCGAGAGCCTGAGAGTTCACCGCAGCCGGTCCAGAGGTCGAGAGCCAGAGAGTACACCACAGCCGGTCCAGGGGTCGAGAGCCAGAGAATACACCGTAGCCAGTCAGGGATCGAGAGCCAGAAGTAGACACCGCAGCCAGTCAGGAATCAAACACGGAGGATCAGACGCAGGAACCAAACTAAGGAACAAACCAGGAGCCAAGAAGAAGTCAAGGCAAGGTCTGAGGTGCAGGCCTTGCCTTTAAATAGTTCCAACCAGCTGACACACAAGAGGAGAGCCAATCCCAGTGCAGGACTGACTCCTGCAACGAATCCACTTCTGCCGTGTAAGGCCCTGGAGGAGGCGGAGCCAGAGACCCGGGAGGACGATGACGCTGCAGCCATGTTGCGCGGCGCGCAACCGCGGACCCAAGCCCTTGAAACAGAACACCCTCATTGAAGACGCGGTGGTCTTCCGCGCAGGTAAGGGACAGACCCCGGTCGTGGCTAGCTGCTACCGCAAGTCATAACACATCCACCCCTTTTTTCTCCATGGGCAATCATTCTGATATATTTATAGTAGAATGAAAATCTAGGGCAATGATAACAAATAATAAATTACTTGTACCATCAACAGATTATTATGTTATTAGAGTATTAGTGCATTATTGGTTAAAAAATAATAGTACAGAAAAATATACAATGCAACTATATCTCATCTGGCAAAAATTTAGCTGGATAAAAATGGGAACACTGAGTGGGCATTATCGGGAGGAGTTAAATTAGCTAGACAAGTTATCTAACTCTGATATTCAGAATTAGTTAAGTAAAATACAGCTAACTCTGGTCATGCCAAAGAGCTATCCTAAAGTTAAGATCATATGATTTGCTATCCTGGGTCAGACCTAAGGTCCATCAAGCCCTATGTCTTGTTTATAACAGTGGACAATCCAGTAGGGATGTGCATTTGTTTTCAATGCATTGGCAATCCGCAACACATAAGTCCCTATTCATTGTATACGTGGGTTTGTGAAATGCATCGCAATCCCCCACGAATACAACATATCATATTAGTTTCATTCTTTTGGCTCGCAGTGATTTCTTAGCGGCTGTTTGAAATAGGAGATAACAAAAACCAGCCCTTTCCTGTGAGTCATAAGTGACCTCACAGCCCTGTCATACAGTGTGTCAGACAAGTTGGCAAGGAGACAAGAATGCAACCTATCACAGCTAAGAATTTTTTGTAATGCAGTCAGTTGCCGCTCTCGCTCAGTGCTCTGTGATGCTATTCCTGACCCAGCACTATTTATATGTTAAGCAAGCGGCGTGCCACACATTTTTTTGGCAGGGATGGTCTGGGGAGGTGGTCACCCTCAGAGCTAGTGTGAGTGTCTCAAATCTGTATTCAATTGCTAGCTATTTTGATAGAATTTTCCATTGAATAAAATATTTGTTCGATTTGGCTGCAGTGCTGCCGCCAGCTAGCCATACTTTTTTTGACCACACTTTTTTTATATTAATCTGAGACGGTCTCTCTGTCTGTGCTACTGAGAGAAGCTGCTAGCAGTGGCATTTTTCTGCTTATTTTACCCATTTGGGTAGGTTGCAAGCAGGATTTGGGTGTTATGGATGGGAGATATATTAAATTGCTAGCTACTTTGATAGAATATTCCATTGAAAAAGATATTTCTTTGTTTTTGCTGCTGTGCCAAGCAAGCCATCCTTTTTATTTAACTGCAGTTTTTTGTTTTTTTTATTGAACCCAGGCTGTCTTTTGTGCTCTTTTAAGCCAAGAAGACAGTGCACTCACTGGGCATCAGTAGGTACTGGGTAGTTTTGCAGACTCACATATATTTATTGAACTCAGGCTGTCTCTTTGTGCTCTTCTAAGCCGGGAAGACAGTGTACTCATTGGACAGTTTTGCAGACTCACATATATATTATTGGGACAGCAGTGCTCTATGAAGCCAAATCCCCAGTGGGCCTCTTTTGTAGTTACAAGCTTGGTGTGTGCACAATACAGCAGTCCTAGTTTTAGTGTACATCCAGGCACAGCCTCGTGGGCCTGGGAGCACTTTTGCCCACTCACCTATATTGGGACAGTGGTGCTCTCTGAAGCTGAATCCCCAGTGGGCCTCTTTTGTAGTTACAAGCTTGGTGTGTGCACCCTTATCCACAACTTCCTTTCTCAAAGCTAAGAAATCCGTTCTATGTAATTGAGTAGATCTAATCAGATCTGGAAACAACCAAATCTTTTGCCCATAAAAGGTACTCAATCCATTAAGGAAAAAATACTTCAGTATATTATCCTTATCCATTATAAAAGAAAATTGTATAAGCAGTAAACCTCTTTTTTTAATTTCTAACTCTTCATGTGATTTCTCAAGTAAATCATAAATATTTAAAGAATCTTGCATTTTATCTTTCTCCTCCTATTGTTTCTTTTTTTCCCCTCATAAAAAGCTCTAACTATAGGTGGATAAGATTGTTCTGGAAATTTAAGAACGGCTGGTTGAATTATTTAAAACTTATATTTAAACAATTCAACCAGCCATAGATATTCTAAAATAGGAAAATTAGTATTTTCAAGATTTTCTAGACTTTTTTGAATTTCAGATTCAATTTTAATCTGTTGACCTTGAACCTTTTCAACTTGTACCATCCTAGTTTCTATCTTTTTTATCGTTTTATCTTGAAACTCTAATTTCCGGCTTTTTTCCTTTACTGAATTATTAGTTTCTCTAATTTCCTTACAGGTCAATACAGTAAAGTGCGGCCACAGTTACCCTGCTTCTAACCCGCCTTCTACTCACAATTTGGCCGTGTTAGTCCAACCCGCGATTCACTATCCGCTTTAACCCATTCTTACCGCCTCTTTAAATCAATGAGTAACTCCTTCCGCCTGCGGCATGTATATGAGATGTAAACGATCGGATTAGCTATTCCCCCCCCATTCAGTAATGCACGCCCCGACTATCGTCTTTTTAACCTGCAGTTTAGCCATGCGTTTAACCTGCTAATTTACCATCTACCCCTACCCCTGCGTTAATGCAGGGGTAAGGGTAGACAGCAAACTTTCCCCCAAAAGAAAACCTAAAAACCTAAAATTGTTATGCTAGTGGGCCCTTGACCCGGAGCAAGAGAACACCCACCTGAGGAACCTCCGGAAGGTGGAAATCCCGGAACAGCCAACCCCTCAGTACCCTCCGCTAGGCCGCAGTGTGATCCGGGTACAGGCCAAAGATAGACAGACACGCAGTCCAGGTTCCAGGCAGGGGTCAGGACAGACGACAGTCAATGCCGCATAAAATCCAATCCAGGGTCCAGGTAGACAGCGACAAAGACAGATTCAAAGTCCAATCCGGAGTCCAGGTAGGCAGCAGGCAAAAGCAAAGTCAGAGTCCAATCTGGGGTCCAGGCAGGCAGCAGGCAAAGGCAAAGTCAGAGTCCAATCCGGGGTCCAGGCAGGCAGCAGGCAAAGGCAAAGTCAGAGTCCAATCCGGGGTCCAGGCAGGCAGCAGGCAAAGGCAAAGTCAGAGTCCAATCCGGGGTCCAGGTAGACAGCAGGCAAAGGCAAAGTCAGAGTCCAATCCGGGGTCCAGGCAGGCAGCAGGCAAAGGCAGAGTCAAAAACAAAGCAGGAGTCAACAGGAAACACAGCAGCACAAAACACAACCAACCACAGGACCTGTTTGTGAAGGCAACCAGTCCTTCACTGAGAGGCGTTTAAATTCCCCTCTTAGCTGATGTCATCTTCCGGGGCCGGCCCTTATTCCATGTCCCGGCCCCTTTAAGAGGCGGGGCCAGCTGCGGTCTTGCCGACGCTACTCCACGGGGGGAAGCCTTAGCCGCGCCGCGGCCCATGCACCGCGGACGCCGGGAAGGAGATCTGGGACGTGCCAGCTGGAGGAGGTGGGGGGGGCCGGTCGCATGCGATCGCTATCGGGCCTCACAACAAAAATCACCTCCTCTCGAAGCGACTGGACATGTAAAATATGTAAAACCTAAAATCCCCTCCTCCCGAAGCGACTGGACATATAAAAAAAAAAAGGTTTTGAGAAATCCCTATTAGGAAACCTAATAGGGATTGTCATACCTCTTCAGATCCTGGTTTTAGGTTTTTAGGTTTTCTTTGGTTAGAGTTGGGATCCACTTCCTGGTACCTGTCATTTCAAATGTCATTTGAATTGACATTTGAAATGACAGGTACCAGCGTGTCCGTGAAGTGTTAGGCCAGCGCACCCAGGATACTGTATAGGTGCTGTATAGCGCTCTATACAGTTAAATGGATTGCACGGGCCTAACGCTTCACGGACGCTTCTTGGACGCGGCTTGCATTTGCATGCCATTTCAATACAGTATCAAGCGGTAGGTGAGCCGGACTGTGCGTGTGGCAAATCCGGGTGCACCCGGCCTAACGCAGCTCTTCCTACCGCTCCTTACTGTATTGGCCTGTCAGTTAGTTTTACTATAGATCTATCTAATTTAACCATATAATCACATAAGGTCTCCAATGTTATATTACCAGATTTCAAATTAATAGATTTGGTCATTTCTTTTTTATTGAGTCCAATCAATTTAGGAGTACCTTCAGCTCTAGCATTGACTGTAATATTTCCATTTCTTGTAACTTCTAATATTTTAAAAGGTACTTGTAATTCTGGTTCCATGGTAATTATTCCCTTATGATCTTCCAAGATCTCTCCTGTTAAATCCAGTTCTTTAGAACTTCCTAGTTTATTTCCTGGCATACCTAAGGGAGAAAACCCTTCCATGCCTGGTGGTGATATTGTTTCCAGAGCCCCCAGACTCAAGGATGTTTCAGTGACTATAAGGAAAGGGTTTTGCTCTAACCCCTCACCTAAAGCAGTCTGTCTCACAGGGGTTGTTAAAGGGGGTCCAATCCACTCAGAAACAGACCTTTGCTTGGAATCAGTATCAGCCATACTCGAGGTTAGCCTTAATTTGGCCTTTCTCTTTGTATGGTGCATAACAATTAAAATGCAATAGCAATATCTTCTTAGCAATCGGTTCCTGCCTCAATGGATGCAGCACTTATTTATACAGGTAAAGTCTCTTATGAAAGGAAGCAGCAAAATTAATAAATATGAAAACATTGAATTAACTTTACATACCAAAGGAAACAGCAAGATCGAAGAGTCAAATTCAGTCAAATTCTAGGCAAAGCCAGGCTAAGCCAGCCTTTACAGCGCGCCCCTTAGGCACACATGGCTTTGGTAGCACACCGGCATCAGCTAAGTGCTGGCGCAAGCTGGTTTTTATCAAGCTTCCTTGGCTCTGCCCCTTTCATGGGCATCACCCAGCCGCATTTCCTGTAGGAGCTGGGTGATGCCCAGCTCCTACCCCCTGTAGGCTCAACTTGACAGGAAATTTTCAAAACGAAAGTCTATAGATCAAACTCACAGGCTGCTTCCCAGTTTTAGTGTACATCCAGGCACAGCCTCGTGGGCCTGGGGACACTTTTGCACACTCACCTATATTGGGACAGTGGTGCTCTCTGAAGCCAAATCCCCAGTGGGCCTCTTTTGGAAATAATTCTTTTAATTGAAATCCTTAGTAGGCACTAGGCAGTGACATTAAATCCATAATGTCAGGGAAAGCTAGACGTGGTCCAGTGATTGGGACTGGCAGAGGAGGCACTTCAAAAGGCACTAGTGCCAGTCACCCATTAAAGTAAAAAAGCGACCTGTTCCAATCTAAAATCTCTGGGGATTCAGCTCAGGAAAAAAATGAAATTTAAAGATGATGCATCGCCACCACCTGTTTCTGACCCTGTAGTTTTGGAGGTGAGGGAAGGGGAAGCTGAGTCATGCCAGACAAAATGGCGACACCCAAAAGCAGCAGTGCAACAGCAGACTTGACATAGCATTGACAATGTAGCACATGCACTGTTTGCTTCTGGTTCTGATGAAGAATAATCTTGTGTGGGATTCTCATCATTAGAAATGGAAGAATAATAGCTGAAGAAGGTTTAGGAGGATTAGTTAGTCCTGTCTTAGCCTCTACTTCAGTGCTGCAGGGGAAAGATGAAACTGATGATGATGAGGATGAAGAACAGTCAGCTCAGGCACAGAGTGTGACTGATGCCCCTGGCATTTCTTCTCAGGTTGCACCCACTATTTCAGCTCCAGTGCCAGCATACACACCAAAGGCTTTAGAGAAGGTATAATGAAATAAATCTGCAATCTGGAGCCACTTTAAAGTGACAGAGGACCCGAGTTTTGCTCAGTGTAATTACCATGCCAGGGCTATTAGCAGAGGCAAGCAAATGGGACATTATCTAATTTTGGTATGATGCATCATTTGAAGATGCAACACCCAACAACAGTACTGCTATCTGGGGATGGTGGCAGTACCAGTCAGGGGACCTCTTTTTCTAGGCAGCGTTAAGTGGTTGAAAAGGAGCAGAGCCATCCCATGCCCTCAGCCCCTTCTAGCTGGTGGAAGGCCAGCAGCCCCCAGCCATGTGGCAGAAGCGACAACCCACCATGGAGGGTTGTAGCCAGGAGCATTGGCAAAATGATTGCACTTGATGACCAGTCCTTGCAGATAGTGGAGAATGTGGGTTTCAAGCATTTGCTGAAGGTCTTAGTTCCAAATTAGAAAGTCCCCTCCAGAGCCACATTTAGCAGAAAGGTCATCCCCAGCCTGTACAACCAGTGTTGCAGTTGTATCCAAGCGCTGCAAGCTAAGGCACAGGGGAGTGTGCATTTCACCTGTGATATCTGGACCACCATGAATGCTGCACACTCTTCCCTCTCCCTGACAGAACACTGGTGGGACCTGGCTGAGGCAGGGGCAGGCAGCAGCTCTATGGCTGAGGCAGAGTGGAGATGGGCTTTACTGCACACCCACCTGATGGATGAGGCCCATACCTCAGCCAATATTCTAGCATGCATCAGACAGATGCTGGAGGGCTGGCTACTAGGGATGTGCAGACCAAATGTTTATGTTCATAAGTCCATAAGTCGAAAGGGGGGGTCAATTTTGGTCAATATGGACATATGTAGAATTCCATAAGTTGAGTCTATGTCCATACGTGCACCGATTCCCTAAATAAAAATTTAAACCCCTCACCCTCCTTAATCCCCCCCAAGACTTACCAAAACTCTCCAAGCTGGCCAAAAGTTCTGTTTGGGTCCAATGAGGGTCCAGGAGCGGACGCGCGGGGAATCACGTGACGTCCGCGTCACTCCGACGTGATGCCGACGTCACGTGGTCCACCGCGGTTCCGCTCCCGGACCCCTCGTTGGCCCCAAACGGAACTTTTGGCCAGCTTGGGGGGGCCTCCTTGCCTTGCAACGAGGTTCAATCTTCCAGAGTTGCTAGTTGATGTCCTTGGCTTCTGACTTTGGCTTGTCCACTGGCTTCTGACTTCGGCTTCTGACTTTGGCTTGTCTACTTACTTCTGACTTCGGCTCATCCACTGGCTTCTGACTTTGGCTCATCCTCTGGTATCCTGACCTGCACCATTCAGGGGGCCTCACCTAAGTCCAAATGGCTCGGGTCCTCATGAGCTCCTCCCGGGGGGAGCACGGGCTTCCAGTGGTGAAGTTCTGGTTGGCCTTCTGGCTCCAGCTTCTGATCTCTTCAATACTCTGGAACCCCTCTTCAGATGCCTGCTTACAGGAGACCGCACGTAAGTCCAAGCGGCCTGGGTCCTCATGGGCTCCTCCTGGGAGGACCTAGGTCTTCCAGTGGTGAATATTCCAATGGTCTCTTGCCCTGTGCCGCTTCCCGGCTCTGACATCCACTGTTGGCCTTCCCACGGTGCGTCATCATCTATCTCAGCCGGCTCAAGGGTCCACAAATCCAACACCATGTGAAAGGGAAACTCATCCTACATTCCAATTGTCTTTCATTTGTAAAGGACCTGCTTTTACTAAAAGTCCATGAACAGGAGTGCCATAGGCAGAGACAGATTAGGCATGAAGCAGAGGAGGAAGCAGCGGATACAGAGAGCTGTGCTAGCCCAAGCAGGAGCAGCACTCTGTCAGCGACAGCTAGTACCTCCTCCTCCTCCACTTCAGAAAGCCAAAGGCATGTTACCCATAAAGATTCATCTTTTGTGCTATGGAATAGAGAGAAAGCAGCTGGCATGAGTGACTCTTAGCCCACCCAAGCAAAGGAGACACCAGCATAACTGTCAGTGACATGGTATCTCTCTGAGCCCACAGAGGACATGCAGACAGATCCGCTGGCAGATTGGGCACACAAGTCCACTGTCTGGCTACACCTAGCCAAAGTGGCACAGCAATATCTGTCATGTCCACCAACCAGTGTGCCCAGTGAATGTGTATTTTCAATGACAGGGGATATCATGAGCCCTCACCGCTCAAGGCTGGCACCAGAGTTGATGGAAATGCTAGTGTTTTTGAAAATAAATCTGCCTTTTCTTGGGTTTCCAAATTTTCCCTGTGAATGGCAAGATGAATAAAAGCAATTGAAAGCCTTGCAGTGGCTCCAACTGCCTCCTATGCTCCAGATATTATCAGTATATGTACCTGACCTGAAACGCTGTGCCTGTCCGTCCACTGTCTAGGCCATACGTCCCTACAAAGGCCTGACCTCAAACGCTGTGCCTGTCTGAGTTTAATTCTAGTATTTCTAATTTCAGTTTCATGTATTTGTGCATCACTTCTTTCCAGAATATTATTTTCCTGTTTTGAAACATTTGGAATGTAAGAACATAAAATGCTGACTTAAGATGTTTGAAGCTTGCATAGTTCATATGCTCAATAGTTTTCATGACCTTTATAATATGGGCCATGTTCCCTAAATCTTTCTTAGGTGCCACCATTAATGTTTCTAGTACTATAGAAAACTGGTGATAGTTGCACTCTAGTTCATCCTCTGTGTTCCCATATTTTACAGAGCACTATGTAAACTACAAAGACAACATAGGTTGATATTGTAGATTTGGACTTGAGTAGCAGTTTTCTTATTTCTGAGAGCTCTTCATGTTTCTTTGTCATCAGCTGAAGTGCATAGGTACAGTTAATAGCTTCTGGGTATTTACAAGGGCTTGACCTCTAATGCTATGCCTATCCATCCAGGCTTTACCTCCCTACGAGGGCTTGACCTCTAATGCTGTGCCTGTCCATGCAGGCCTTATGTCCCTATGGGGGCTTCACCTCTAATGCTGTGCCTGTCCGTCCAGGCCTTAATTCCCTATGAGGGATTGACCTCTAGTGCTGTGTCTATCCATCTAGGCCTTATGTTCCTAAAAGTGTTTGACCTCGAATGCTGTGCCTGTCTATCCAGGCCTTAAGTCCCTACTAGGGCTTGACCTCTATCCTCAAATGCTGTGCCAGTGTATCCTCGAATGCTGTGCCTGTCCATCCAGGCCTTATGTCCCTACGGGGGCTTGACCTCTAATGCTGTGCCTGTCCGTCCAGGCCTTAAGTCCCTATGAGGGCTTGACCTCTAGTGCTGTGTCTGTCCATCTAGGCCTTATGTTCCTAAAAGTGTTTGACCTCGAATGCTGTGCCTGTCTGTCCAGGCCTTGTCCCTACTAGGGCTTGACCTCTATCCTCAAATGCTGTGCTAGTGTATCCTTGAATGCTGTGCCTGTCTGTCCAGGCCTTATATCCCTACAAGGGCTTGACCTCTATCCTCTAATGCTGTGCCTGCCTGTCCATCCAGGATTTACGTCCCTATGAGGGCTTGACCTCTAACCTCGAAAGCTGTGCCTGTCCATCCAGACCTTATGTCCCTACAAGAGCTTGACCTCTAATGCTGTGCCTGTCATCCAGGCCTTTTGTCCCTATGAGGGCTTGACCTCTATTCTCTAATGCTGTGCCTGCCTTATGGCCTTATGTCCATAAAAGGGCTTGACCTCTATCCCCAAATGCCATGCCTGTCCATTCAGAAGCCCTTTCCTGCTCAAAGGAAAGGAAACTCTCCCGGGGTAGCTGGCCAGCCTATCTCTTAGTACCTGTTGACCCATGATGAACGCTGTTCACATGGCACCCTGCTCCACGTCACCATGTTTAAAGGCTCGTGCTCCAATCTAGGGGCCAACCCATTCCAAGGTATCCCTTTCCTTCTCCAAGGAAAGGGAACTCTTCCCGGTGTTGCAGTCTATCTCTTAGTACCTGTTGACCCATGTTGAACTGCTGTTCACAGTGAGACCTCCTCCACGTCACCACTCTTTGAAGGCTCGCACTCCATTCTAGGGGCCAACCCATTCTGGGGAGCCCTTTCCTGCTGAAAGGAAAGGGAACTCTACCCGGAATAGCTGGCCAACCTATCTATTAGTACCCTTTGACCCATGTTGAACCGTTGTTCACATTGCACTCTCATCCACCTCGGCCTTGAAAATTCTCATTTGTATATCTGCTAACTCCACCAGATTTTAAAAGACCAATGAGAGCCTACTAGACCCCAATGAAAACACCCCACTCTTGGGCCGAACCCATTCTAGGGAGCCCTTTCCTGCGCAAAGGAAAGGGAACTCTCCCCGGGGCCAGCCTGTCTTGCCCCTTTCAAAACCACAGGGACCTGACTACCTCCGCTCTGCCAGCCTGTCTTTCCCCTATCAGCTTTCTGCCACTCTGCCTTGCTGCCATACACCAGATGACTCACTCAACTCCTTGTGGTGTTCTTGCCACTATCATGGTTCCTCAGTGTGTTGGTGCTAGTCTTTCTGCTGCTTTGCCCCTTTATTGGCGCCTTGTGGTTTTTTCTGACACTCTTTCTGCTTGCTATGTTCCCCCTTCATTGTGCTGTAGGATGTCCATGCCACTTGTCTTGCCACTTTGCCTGTTGTGCTGCCTTTGAGGGTTCATGCATCTGTTATCAGTGCTCTCTTTTGAAGCTGTGGTGTGTTTTTGACACTCTCACTGCTGTTTTGCACCTCTGTTAAAGCACTCTTGCCACTCCTGGTACCCCTTTGCCCCTTTAAAGTGCATTAAGTTATTCATGCCACTTTGGTGCTACTTTGCCACAGTCTAAGTACCTTGGAGCTCTTTTCTCGTTCTGATGATTGTTCCCCAGAAGTTTCATCAGAATTGATAAGAAAACTCCAATTCTGCCGCCAAAAATAGGCTGCAAATACTTCCCCCATTGACTTTAATGGGAAATCGGAAAAAAATAAAACTAATCAACAAATTGTTTTTCCCGCCTATGAAATGAATGCAATGAATTTGGGTCCCCATGAAACAGAAACTGAATCGTAAATTTTGTTTTTCCTTCTGCACATCCCTACAATCCAGGTCACAAGTAGCTGACAGCATATTTCCCTCTAAGCTGAGTGCATGAAAAAATTGCTAGAGATGTGAATCGTGTCCTCGATCGTCTTAACGATCGATTTCGGCTGGGAGGGGGAGGGAATCGTATTGTTGCCATTTGGGGGGGTAAAATATCGTGAAAAATCGTGAAAAATCAAAAAATCGTAAAATCGCAAAACCGGCATATTAAAACCCCCTAAAACCCACCCCCGACCCTTTAAATTAAATCCCCCACCCTCCCGAACCCCTCCCCAAATGACTTAAATAACCTGCGGGTCCAGCGGCGGTCCGGAACGGCAGCGGTCCGGAACGGGCTCCTGCTCCTGAATCTTGTTGTCTTCAGCCGGCGCCATTTTCCAAAATGGCGCCGAAAAATGGCGGCGGCCATAGACGAACACGATTGGACGGCAGGAGGTCCTTCCGGACCCCCGCTGGACTTTTGGCAAGTCTCGTGGGGGTCAGGAGGCCCCCCACAAGCTGGCCAAAAGTTCCTGGAGGTCCAGCGGGGGTCAGGGAGCGATTTCCCGCCGCAAATCATTTTCGTACGGAAAATGGCGCCGGCAGGAGATCGACTGCAGGAGGTCGTTCAGCGAGGGTTCCGGCACCTCGCTGAACGACCTCCTGCAGTCGATCTCCTGCCGGCGCCATTTTCCGTACGAAAACGATTCGCGGCGGGAAATCGCTCCCTGACCCCCGCTGGACCTCCAGGAACTTTTGGCCAGCTTGTGGGGGGCCTCCTGACCCCCACGAGACTTGCCAAAAGTCCAGCGGGGGTCCGGAAGGACCTCCTGCCGTCCAATCGTGTTCGTCTATGGCCGCCGCCATTTTTCGGTGCCATTTTGGAAAATGGCGCCGGCTGAAGACAACAAGATTCAGGAGCAGGAGCCCGTTCCGGACCGCTGCCGTTCCGGACCGCCGCTGGACTCGCAGGTTATTTAAGTCATTTGGGGGGGGGGGTTCGGGACGGTGTGGGATTTAATTTAAAGGGTCGGGGGTGGGTTTTAGGGGGTTTTAGTGTGCCGGCTCACGATTCTAACGATTTATAACGATAAATCATTAGAATCTCTATTGTATTGTGTTCCATAACGGTTTAAGACGATATTAAAATTATCGGACGATAATTTTAATCGTCCTAAAATGATTCACATCCCTACAAATTGCTCATATATTTTAGAACATCACTCACAGGTTTTACATTGTTATTCACATACATTTTTCTTTGGGCTATATATGCAGAAATGCAGCGCTAAAACTAGCACTAAAAAATTGTTGGTTTTAAAAGCCGATCCTAACTGTAAAATAATTTGCACACAGCTAGTTATTCCTTGGAGGGAGCATTGCCTGGTAGGGTCCCAAAAAGTCAATGGATTCCATGCTGCCCATCCCAGGAATTAGTAGTGGATTTTAATATGTCCATCTTAATATCTTTAAGATAGTGGTCTTATTCAATTGTGCCGCTGCACTCCTGAATATCCCTCCAAAGTTTAAGTTTATCAGATTAATTTCGCAATCCAGCCATACCCTGATTGTTTTGATTTTTGCTCAGAAAATATCTTAGCAATAACCTGGAACAACTTAATATTGTTACAAATGTGAATGTACAATTACACAGAACTTATGAAACATAAAAATGTTTTGTGAGGCATCAAAGGTTGGAAATTTATCAATTGATTTTTTTCTGGTGAAATTCCCCACCCAATGTCATCATAATATGCCAATCTTTTATAAATTTGTCATTAAGTGATAATCCATTCCATATTCAAAGATGTGACTCAAAAACTCAAAACTCAGTATCATGGAAGAACTGAAGACAAGGCTACCAGCTGTTTCCTTTTAATTTAGGGCAGGCTGAGGCAGTCCTTGTTTTATCCTATGTCATGCATTCATACCTTTCCATTGGACTATCTTAATATAGCTTTGAGTAGCCTTGGGTTATTTGCCTCCTTATGATGCAAGCATTGTCATTTCTTGGTTTTACCACTTTGGGCTTCCAAGTTCTCTAATAGTAAATTGAAGCAAAGCAAAAGTCCCAGTGGATCCCTTGTACTTATGTGTGTGACTGGTTTAATTAGTGTGTCTGCGTGTTTTAAGCACAAACGTCTGTGCAGCATAGAAACTGATTGAGGTAAGAGTTAAATAAACGAAGAAAGAAAGACTCGCACTTCTGTTTGACCCTGGTTCATATATTTTTGTTTTAAATACAGATCAGTTATGGATCTATGGATGTTCTCTTCAATGACCGGGTTGACTTCCCATTCTTTTATCGCACGGTCCCACAGGATCAATCTCAGTTCCAGGGCCTGATTCAGCTCCTGAACCTCTTCCGATGGACCTGGGTGGGGATTCTCACTTCAGATGATGACAGTGATCAGAAGGGCAGTGAGGAACTGAAGGGAGAGATTATCAGGAGTGGTAGCTGTGTGGCTTTTCTGGAAAAGATACAATTTTCACTTGATTTTAAGGTTGAGCAGTATGCAAAATATAAAAAGATTACTGAGATGATCGGCAAGTCATTAGCTAAGGTTATTATCCTCTACAGTACTAACAGTTACCTGGTGGTACAGTTCTGCATGGCATGGTGGAGAATGACTGCTGACAAAGTGTGGATCATCTCTGCTGCCTCATCTTCCCTTGCTAACACAGATTTCCGATCCACTGACACCGGCTCATCATGTAGCACATTCAATGGCTCTCTAGCATTTGCCATGCCTAAAGGAAAGATTCCAGGATTCAAGGATTTCCTCTATAATCTCCATCCAGCCTCATTTCCAGACCTCTCTTTTCTGCGACCTCTGTGGAGAGCTGCTTTCAGGTGTGAACTTCCAAATGGTAGTGAACATTCACGTTTACTCAACTGCACAGGGCAGGAGAATCTGTCTAACCTTTCATCTTGGCAGTTTGATGTGAATAATTTTCAGTTCACTTATAGTCTTTACACCGCAGTCTATGCAATGGCTCATGCTTTGCACTACATGTACACAGCCAAGTCTCAACATGGGAGGAATCTAAAACTGAAATTTCAGCCATGGCAGGTAAACCCTCCTGATTGATTCGTTTAAGAAGAATGCATTTGTTTCTTTACTGTAATATTCATTTTGTGCAACGTAGTTAAATGAGGAAGGTATACATTGATAAAGAAGAGAGAGTAAAATAGATCCCTACATAGACAAATGGCCCTTTCTTTCCAGCAGGGGTGTCCAGCAGTTGTCAGTAGATAGGATTATAGACAGTGCTGGGGAGGAGCCAGCTGTTGTGGTACATGTGGGCACAAACATAGGAAAATGTGAGAGAGGTTCTGGAAGCCAAATTTAGGATTTTAGGTCGAAAGCTGAAATCCAGAACCTCCAGGGTGGCATTCTCTGATATGCTTCCTGTTCTACGTGCAAATCCCCAGAGGCAGGCAGTGCTCTTGTATCTCAATGTGTAGATGACACAATGGTGCAAGGAAGAGGGCTTCAGTTTTGTAAGGAACTGGGGAAAGTTTTAAGGAAGGGGATACTTTTCCCGAAAGGATGAGCTCCACCTTAATGAGAGTAGAATCGAGCTGCTGGCACTTTTAACAAAAGAGATAGAGCAACTTTTAAACTAGAACAAGGGGGAAAGCCAACAGTCACTCAGCAGTGCATGGTTTGGAAGAATGTATCCTGGAAGAATATTAATGAAACAGGAGAGTTAGGGCATCCCAACAGAGAGGTTCCAATAAAAGCAAAGGTAGTCCATGTGCCTATATTTAAAAAATCACCTGAGCTAAAGATTTCCAAATTATCCCTATCAACTGAAAAGCAGGTTGTTAACACAAATAAAAAACACACTTTAGAATGTCTGTATGCCAATGCCAGAAGTCTAAGAAGTAAGATGAGAGAGTTAGAGTGTATAGTAGTAAATGATGAGATTGACATATCTGGCATCACAGAGACCTGGTGGAAGGAGGATAACCAATGGGACAGAGCTATATCAGGGTACAAATTATATTGCAATGAAAGTGAGGATCAACTTGCTGGGGTGTAGCATTTTATGTATAGGAGGTTATAGAATCCAACAGGAATCAGATCACTCAAGAGACTAAATGCTCAGTCAAATCTATATGGGTAGAAATCCCATGTGTGTTGGGTAAGAGTATAGTGATAGGAGTATACTAGCATCAACCTGGCCAAAATGGTCAGACACATGATGAAATGCTGAGAAAACATGGAAGCTAACCAATTTGGCAGTGCAATAATAATGGGAGATTTCAATTACCAATAAAAAATGTGTCTCTTTATCCACAGAACAACGATCTGTGTAACATGAAGAAAAAATGTTGTATCTCAATTTTTTTGTTTTTTTAGGTGTTATAAATTTCTTTGCCTTCTTAAACTTAATTTTTACACACATATCATTTGTGAATTTGGGACCTTCATAACACCCATGGTGCTGCAAGTATGCACTTGTGTTTCATACCTGTGTGGGTCCTTTTTAATCATAGGTCCATTAGTCCAACTCTTGCACAGAAATGTTTAACTTTTTTGCATTTTCCTTAAAACTCAATCGTACTTCCCTTTGTTCTTTGTCGGAGTCAGAGGTCCGATGCGTGCGTTTCGTGAGCCGCTGCTTCAGGGATGTCTTGTGCCTACTCACTCTACCTGGTGCACCTCCGGATACTTAACAGGGTGCTGCTGCGGGAGATTCTTTAGATACTTTGTAGTAATTTTATCGAGGTCCCTCAGAATATTTCTGAAAATCAAAGCACTTTTAGTTGCATAGACATTACAGCATCACTCATTCACAATTTTGCAATGTGCACATCCTATACAGACTGGGAAATGCCGATCAGGTTTACTTATCGGACCTGTCACCATTTTCTGTCTCGGCATGTAGGCAAGTAGCTGACTGATAGGCCGATACAGTAAAGTGGGGCCGCGGTTACCCCGCTCCTAACCCGCTTTCTACTCACTTTCCGGCCGCGTTAGCCCTTCCTGCGATACACTATCCCCTTTAACCCATCCTTACCGCCTCTTTAAATCCCCGGGTAACCCCTTCCGCATGCGGCATGTATATTAAATGTAAACGATCGAATTAGCTATTCCCTCCCATACAGTAATGCGCGCCCCGACTATCGCTATTTTACCCTGCCGTTTTACCACACATTTAACCTGCTAACTTACCGCCTACCCTCACCCCTGCGCTAGAGGCAGGGGTAAGGGTAGGCGGCAAACTTTCCCCCAAAAGGAAACCTCTAAAAACCTAAAATCCCCTCCTCCCCAAGCGACTTTTTGTTGTTTTCTTACTTTTTGTTGCTTTCAGCTCCTTCCCTTCTCTGCCGTCCTCCAGAGGGACAGCCGGCGGCGAAAGCGGCTTGCAGTGTTCCCTCGCGACCATGTGCAGCGTCTTTTGGGAGGAACCGGCGTCCTAGCGCCTCCAGTGCCCTGGAGGAAAAATCCTCCCCCCCCCCCCCCGGAGAACCCAGCTGGGGTTGAGAGGCGCGAGTACTGAGTGAATCCCCTTCCCCAGGGCAGTGCCTCTGACCGGGGCTGCAAGGTAGCGAAGCGTACTTTCATTGGCCTGAGCGCCCGTCAATTTGGGCACTCCAGCCAATGAAAGCACATAGACGGGCACGTGTGACATCTCGGCGTACATCACGCACGCCCGTCTATGTGCTTTCATTGGCGTCTATGTGCTTTCATTGGCTGGAACGCCCAAATTGATGGGCGCTCAGCCAATGAAAGCACATAGAAGGGTGTGCGTGATGCACGCCGTGACGTCACGCATGCCCATCTATGTGCTTTCATTGGCTGGAGCGCCCAAATTGACGGGCACTCAGGCCAATGAAAGTACGCTTCGCTTCCCTCACAACCTTGCAGCCCCTGTCGGGGGCACTGCCCTGGGGAAGGGGATTTACTCAGTACTCGCGCCTCTCAACCCCAGCTGGGTTCTCCGAGGGGGGGGGAGGATTTTTCCTCCAGGAGAACCGGGACCTGCGCAGGGGGGTGGACCGCTCCGAGCCGTTTTCGCCGCCGGCTGCCCCCTCCGGAGGGCAGCAGAGAAGGGAAGGGGCTGAAAAGCAACAAAAGATAAGTTGGCACTTGTCGAGCCGCTTCGGGAGGAGGGGATTTTCGGTTTTTAGGTTTTCATGGGTTAAAGTTGGGATCCACTTCCTGGTGCCTGTCATTTCAAATGTCATTTGAAATGACATTTGAAATGACAGGTACCAGCGCACCCAGGATACTGTATAGGCGCTGCATTAAGCACCTATACAGTAAAATGGGTTGCGCGGGCCTAACTCTTCACCTAACGCTTTGCAGACGCGGCTTGAATTTGCAAGCAATTTAAATAGAGTATCGAGCAGTATGTGATCAGAACAGTGCGTGGGGCAAACGAGGGTGCGCCCGGCACTGCCACACTCTTTCTAACGCGGCCTTACTGTATTGACCCGTGAGAATGAGTCTGATTTATAGGCTAATTCACTGATCTCACCTAATACCAGACTTAATCATAATTTGACCAGGAAATCACATAAAGTGAAACCACTTAATTTCTTTATTAAGGCCACCCAGGGTGACTGATTTCAACTGAAAAATCCATTTCTGTTTGCACTGTTTGAGCCTCTTCACTCTATCTTCCCCTCTCCAATGTGGGTTTATGACTTCTAAAACTGTCCATTTGATAGCCTCGCACTCATGTTGACACTCTTTGAAGTGAGCAACCAAAGGTTCTTCAAGCCTGCCTGTATTTAGGCAGCACTTATGTTCTGTTAACTGGATACTTACTTAATGTTTTGTCATGCCAACATATGTTAAGGGGCATGGGCAAAAGATAGCATAGACCACAAATGTGGAATGGCAAGAAAACTCAGGTAGGGCTATCACTCGGCCTGTTGCTGTAGTAATATCAGACTGTGTAGATTTGAGAGGACAGCACATGCATCTAATACATGGTTTTGATGACCCCAAACTCTCAGGAGGATTATAGCAACTAGTGTGAACGACGTAGTCCTTAATATTTCTGCCTCCAGAGCATGCTATTCTTAATGGCTGACTGAATAAAGGATGGATCTGCTGAAAACTCTCACATGCTTCCTGATGGCTCTACTGATAGAGGTTGATGTCAATGTGTATCTAACCACAACAGTCTGTGGGTTTGAATCTTGCCCCAGTGGTTTTTGTAGGAATAAATAATCCCTATTTGAGTATAAGGCTCTTCGGTATGCTATTTTAATACAGTGCACCAGATACCCCCGTTGTAGAAATCAATTGGCCATATGCTTAACTTGATTTCTGAATTCATTGCGATCAATGCACAGTCTCCTTAAGCGGAGAAATTGACTGACTGGCAAGTTGGTTTTAAAACTAGCCAGATGGAAGCTATCAAATCGTAATAAATTGTCACGATCATTGGGTTTCCGAAATATACAGAAATTGATTTTTCAGTTGAAACCAATCACCCTGGGTGGCCTTAATAAAGAAATCAAGTGGTTTCACTTTATGTGATTTCCAGGTCAAATCATGATTAAGTCTGGTATCAGGTGAGATCAGTGAATTAGCCTATAAATCATACTCGTTCTCGGTCAGCTACTTGCCTACATGCCGAGACAGAAAATGATGACAGGTCCGGTAAGTAAACCTGATCGGCGTTTCCCAGTCTGTATAGGATGTGCACATTGCAAAATTGTGAATGAGTGATGTTGTAATGGCAATGCAACTAAAAGTGCTTTGATTTTCAGAAATATTCTGAGGGACCTCGATAAAATTACTACAAAGTACATAAAGATTCTTCCGCAGCAGCATCCTGTGAAGTATCTGGAGGTGCGCCAAGTAAAGTGAGTCAGCACTAGATGTCCCTGAAGTAGCGGCTCGTGAAACGCACGCGTCGGACCTCTGACTCCGACAAAGAATAAAGGGAAGTACGATTCTTTGAGTTTTAAGGAAAATGCAAAAAAGTTAAACATTTCTGTGCAAGAGTTGGACTAATGGACCTATGATTAAAAAGAACCCACACAAGTGTGAAACACAAGTGCATACTTGCAGCACCATGGGTGTTATGAAGGTCCCAAATTCACAAATGATGTGTATGTGAATATTAAGTTTAAGAAGACAAAGAAATTTATAGCACCTAAAAAAACAAAAAAATTGAGATACAACATTTTTTCTTGAGATTTCAATTACCCCAATATTGTTTGGGTAAATGTAACATCAGGACATGCTAGAGACAGTACGTTCCTAGATGTAATAAACAACTGCTTCATGGAGCAATTGGTTCAGGAACCAAGAAGAGAAGGAGCTATTTTAGATTTAATTCTTAGTGGAACTCAAAATTTGGTGAGAGAGGTAATGGTGGTGGGGCCACATGGAAATGTTGATCATAACATGATTAAAATTTGAACTAATAACTGGAAGGGGGACAATAAGTAAATCTAGAGCTGTAACACTAAATTCTCAAAAGGGAATCTTTGAAAAAAATGAGGAAAATAGAAAAATACTGAAAGGTGCAGCTGCAATGGTTTAAAGTGTTCAACAGCATGGGCATTGTTTAAAAACATAATCTTAGACACACTGTCCAGGTGTATTCCACACATTAAGAAAGGTGGAAGGAAGGCCAAATGATTACCAGCATGATCAAAAGGTGAGGTGAAAGAGGCAATTTTAGCCAAAATAAAACCCTTCAAAAATTGGAAGAAGTATCCATCTGAAGAAAATAGGAAAAAGCATAAGCATTGTCAAGTTAAGTGTAAAACATTGAGAGAATTTGAAATAAAGTTGGCTGTAGAGACAAAAACTCATAATAAAAACTTTCTAAATATATCCAAACCAAGAAACTCTGAGGGAGTATGTTGGACCATTAGATGACCTAGGGATTAAAGGGGCTCTTAGGGAAGATAATGCCATTGCAGAAAGACTAAATTAATTCTTTGCTTCTGTTTTTACTAATGAGGATGAAGGGGCAATATCAGTTCTGGAGATGGTTTTCAAGGGTGATGAATCAGATGAACTGAACCAAATCACTACGAACCTGAAAGATGGAGTAGGCCAGATTGACAAAGTAAAGAGTAACAAATCACCTGGATTTGATAGTATGCATCCTATGGTTCCGAAGGTACTAAAAAATTAAATGTCAGATCTATTAGTTAAAATTTAATTCCTATCATTAAAATCATCCATTGCACCTGAAGACTGGAGAGTGGACAATGTAACCCCAATATTTAAAATGGGTTCCAGGGTGGTTCGGGAAACTAAAGACCAGGGAGCCTGACTTCAGTGCTAGGAAAAAATAGTGGAAACTATTCTAAAGATCAAAATCACAGAGCATATAGAAAGACATGGTTTAATGGAACATAGTCAACATGGATTTATCCAAGGGAAGTCTTGCCTCACAAATCTGCTTCATTTTTTTTGAAGGGGTTAATAAACATGTGGATAAAGTGTATTTAGATTTTCAGAAGGCATTTGACAAAGTCCCTCATGAGAGGCTTCTAAAAAAACTAAAAAAGTCATGGGATAGGAGGTGATGTCCTTTTATGTATTACAAACTGGTTAAAAGACTGGAAACAGAGAGTAGGATTAAATGTCAATTTTCTCAGTGGAAAAGGATAAACAGTGGAGTGCCTCAGAGATTTGTACTTGGACTTGTGCTTTTCAATATATTTATAAATGATCTGGAAAGGAATACTATGAGTGAGGTTATCACATTTGCAGATGAATAAAAAGTATTCAGAGTAGTTAAATCACAAGCAGATTGTGATTTAACTACTCTTGAAGACTTGAAGATTGGGCATCCAAATGGCAGATGAAATGTAATGTGGATAAGTGCAAGGTGTTGCCTATAGGGAAAAATAACCCTTGCTGTAGTTACACGATGTTAGGTTCCATGTTAGGAGCTACCACCCAGGAAAATGATCTAGGCATCATAGTGGATAATACTTTCAAATCGTCAGTTCAGTGTGCTGCAGCAGTCAAAAAAGCAAACAGAATGTTAGGAATTTATTAGGAAGGGAATGGTTAATAAAACGGAAAATGCCATAATGTCTCTGTATCGCTCCATGTTGAGACCGCACCTTGAATACTGTGTACAATTCTGGTCGCCGCATCTCAAAAAAGATATAGTTGCAATGGAGAAGGTACAGAGAAGGGCAACCAAAATGATAAAGGGGATGGAACAGCTCTCCTATGAGGAAAGGCTGAAGAGGTTAGGGCTGTTCAGCTTGGACAAGAGATGGCTGAGGGGGATATGATAGTGTTTAAAATCATGAGAGGTCTAGAACGGGTAGATGTGAATCGGTTATTTACTCTTTCGGATAGTAGAAAGACTATGGGGCACTCCATGAAGTTAGCATGGGGCACATTTAAAACTAATCGGAGAAAGTTCTTTTTTACTCAACGCACAATTAAACTCTGGAATTTGTTGCCAGAGGATGTGGTTAGTGCAGTTATTGTAGTTGGGTTTAAAATAAGTTTGTAATCGTTCTTGGAGGGAAAGTACCTTAACTGCTATTAATCAAGTTTACTTAGGGAATAGCCCCTGCTATTAATTGCATCAGTAGCATGGGATCTTCTTAGTGTTTGGGTATTTGCCAGGTTATTATGGCCTGGATTGGCCACTGTTGGAAACAGGATGCTGGGCTTGATGGACCCTTGATCTGACCCATCATGGCAATTTGTTATGTTCCTAGTTATGGCACACGTGTACTGAGCTCCCTTCTGCCTTCAAGCCCCACAGTATCACTTACCAATCAGGAGTGGGGAAGGTTACAATGCAATTTTGTGACTTCTGGCTATGTGGAGGTCCATTCCAGTTCCCCTCTCCACAGCCACCGTGATTCCATTGCATGGTGGCCAAAACTGCATGACCATGCAATGATTTTTGGATCTGGCTTCTAACATGTTATGTGGCTTGCAATACAACATTAGCTATCAATCTCATTAGCTGGCAACTGGAATGCTGAGGGAAGGGCAGGTGAGATTTAAATGGAGATAGAAGCTTCTCTCTCATTCCATTTATTCATTGTTCGTCTCTTGAGCAAACAGCCCACATCCTCCTCTATGCCACTGCTCTTTTTGGTTGCTTTCCCCTTAAAGTGAGTGAATCATGATAAAAAAAAAAACCCACATCCATTTAACTGTTCCTATCGATAGAGTCTCTCTCTCTCTCTCTCTCTCTCTCTCTCAATATATCTCAGAGTAATATATATCTTAATCTCTCTCTCTTAAAAAAAAAAAAAATTATATATATATATATAAATCCCAAAAAGGCAATGTATTTATGTTTAACTTGTGCTTATTGTATTACACAAAAAATAATACCCCCAAAACAAATTATTGGAGAAAAAGGAAAAAAGCACTTTAGCTTTCCTACAAAACACCATATATCAAATTGTTTTAGTTATATAAAATCTATTTATGTTGTGTTCCATGCCTGTGGCCATCCACGGGCACGGCCCCCTACTTCCAAAGCGGCGGTGACCCGCCGCGGTAACTCTTGACTGTCGTCCCGGGCCGGTGCCAGTCGCTCCAGGGCTGGTCCGCAGTCTGGCTGTCGGGAGGGGAGACGTCTCTGCTCCTCCCTTGCGGAGTTCTCCTGGCTTTCCTCTGTGGAGGAAATCGAAGATGGTCGCCGCCATCTTAGGCGCGAGGCCACACCCCCTGGCCTGATTTAAAGGGACCTGATCCCTTTAATGACACTCACCTGCTTCCAATGATCCAGAGCAGAAGAAGTATTTAAGGCGGCTTCCTCTGCTCATTCCTCGACTTGGCAACGACCTTTGTTCGTCAGGTCTGCTTGCTTCGGTGAGTTCCTTGTGTTTGGACTCTTGTTCCTGTTACGTCTTGGTGTTCCTGGTTCCTGACTTCGGATTGGCTTACGGTGATTCTCTGGTGTGTGACTTTGGACTGGCAAGTGGTGATCCCTCAGTATTTGACTTCGGACTGGTGAGCGAGGACCCTCTGGCACTTGATCTGGTCTCGTCTTCTGCCCTGCCTCGCCACCCGACGTGAGAGCCTACGGATCTTCTGCAAGGTACACCATCCTCTCGTCTGCCAGACTTCACAAGGCTGAGCATAACAATTTATTTATTACAAATATGTTAAAACAATGATTTATTCAGTTTTTTTAATAAAAGCATTCATATTAAATATTCCCTTTAGATAATGTGAAAATTGTTACTTCATAAAAATACCTCAACACCTATCAAAAAACATGTAAACCTCAATCCAACTGTTTATAGCCCTCAACACTATTCTGCTACTAATCTCAGTCTCTCCTTGAAATGCAATATATTTTCAATCATCTGATGTTAATCACTGTTGGTCATCAATAACAGAAAACACCACACTGAATTAGATTGTATATATTTATATCCACATGGTAGTGCTATTATAACCCTTCAACAATACTCTTACTTAATTTTTAGACCACTATTTATAGGCTGCACTATAACATGTAGGTATCCAGAATACGTTTAATGATCTCTCTTCTGTAGTGTTCCCCGATTATAGTTGTTTTCTTTTCCCAACAAGGCCCTTGTTTTGCCTTCCTTGCTTCTTCAGGGGAATTGACTCAAAAGGACCAATCACCAGTGAATAAATCACTCCCACCTCTTGATTCTATTGGTGAATAAAATTAAAATTACTAAACACATGAAGAATGTTATGATATATCATTCATCTCTACCAATTTAAATTCAAAAGTAATATTGTTTTAAATCTAGCTTCCTCATACCACATGAAAATATCTTATGTATAGCATATGTTATAAAAAGTATAAAAAATCTTAATCTTGCTATATCATCCATTTCATATATGGCCTATGACATATTCTTTATATAAAGAATTGAATTCTTTTGAAAAAATAAAATATGTCATAATAAGTTTACCTGAGCTCACTCCTACCTGAACAAAAAGGAGTGGGTCAGAAAAATTGCGGGTTCAGTATGGCCGCGCAGGTCTCTATTCACTATTTTGTTGCAACCTTTTCCTTAGATCCTGAACCCTAGTGTTCACCTACAATGACATTAATAAGAGAACCAGGTACTCGTAAAAAGCTTTTTTTGGGGGGGAGTTTCGGGAGGGTGGGGGAAGGTAAGGGTTTAGTTTTAAAGGGCCGGGGTGGGTTTAGGGATTGTTTTGGTGTGCCCGTTTTACCGCCCTCCCCCCAAATCCCCGATTTATGATTTTTCACGATAAATCGGGGGAATTTCTATTGTATCGCGCACTCTAATGGTTTTTAATGATTTAAAAAATATCGGACGATTATTTAAATCATCAAAAAATGATTCACATCCCTAGTCTGTAATAATAATTCACGATTTGCATATAGCCCTAGCTTATATGCTCTCTTTACTGCCTTAAACGAATACCCTCTAGCCAGAAACTTGGCCTTTGTTGGGAAAAGAAAACAAATATAATCGGGGAACACTACAGAAGAGAGATCATTAAACGTATTCTGGATACCTACATGTTATAGTGCAGCCAGTAAATAGTGGTCTAAAAGTTAAGCAAGAGTATTGTTGAAGGGTTATAATAGCACTACCATGTGGATATACATATAAACAATCTAATTCAGTGTGGTGTTTTCTGTTATTGATGACCAAGTGATTAACCTCAGATGATTGAAAATATATTGCATTTCAGGGAGAGACTGAGATTAGTAGCAGAATAGTGCTGAGGGCTATAAACAGTTGGGTTGAGGTTTACATGTTTTTTGATAGGTGTTGAGATATTTTTATGAAGTGACAATTTTCACATTATCTAAAGGGATTATTTAATATGAATGTTTTTATAAAAAAACTGAAGAAATCATTGTTTAAACATATTTGTAATACATAAATAGATTTTATATAACTAAAAAAAATCGATATATGGTGTTTTGTAGGAAAGCTAAAGTGCTTTTTTCCTTTTTCTCCAATAATTTGTTTTCGGGGTATCTTTTGTATATATATATATACCCCCAAACAAATTATATATATATATATATATATATATATATATATATATATATATATATATATATATATATATATATATATATATCAATGCCTGTTTCTTAAATAACAGGCATACAATCTAAGTCTTTAAATAAATAGGAATAATGGGAGAGTAACCAAAGAGGTGAGAGGTGAAAGAGAAGGTACATTTACAGATTATCTCCTTCTCATCAGTTCCCTGAGTTACACCATTGCTGCTGTTCTCTCTTTAATCTGTGAAATTGCCTCTCTAATCAGCTTCCACCTGGTTTCAGATCAGAAAGACCAGTTCCAGTCTACCTGAGTACCACTTGGACTTCTGCACCATCATACCTTGTTCCACCCTTTGACCAATAGGCAGCAGTCATTAGCATGCCAATCCTTTAGAGTGCCCTAAGAGAGTGGCCATGCCTTTAGACATTAAGGACTAAATGGAGTCAGGAGAGCTCCATTTAGACACCTTATGGCCCTATTGTGTTGAGTATGTGGACTCTTGAACTGGGATTAGGCTTGGAACCACCACCGAGAAACAACCTCCAGTGATCCTCATTGCCAGGAGGTGGTACTAGTGGAGAAGATCCAATTGGAGCTTCACATTTATCAGCCCATGTTCCCCTCAGGTTGAGCACTTTAGTGTCAGGGCCTGCAGGACTTAGGTGTGGGTCTTCACACATCGAGGAGTCCTAGAAGATGATAAGGCAGTGTCAGGAGGTCCAGGTCGAGGCTGGCGGAAGACAGGCAGGCAGCAAACAGGCAGTACAGTGAGACATGCCAGAGATCATGGCAGGAAGTGGATGGCAGCACGATGAGACAGGCTATAGGTCAGGAGAGGCAGTGGACGGGCAAAGACAGAAAGCCAAGCTTGGGTCAAAACCAGAAAGTCGGTCCGAGGAGCAGGAGAGGAACTGGGGCCAGAACACGGGAACAGGAAGACGAGACCAGGAGGCAGGAAAGCAAGCTGAAACACAGGATCAGTAACACAAGCTGGAATGCAGGATCATGAACACAAGCAGGAACTCAGGATCAGGAACACAGGACCAGGAACGCAAGCTGGAGCTCAGGATCAGGAACACAGCAACAATGCACTCGGATCAAGTAAGACCTGTTGTCAAGGCGAAGTGCAGAAACTGAGCTGGGCTTAAATAGGGAAGTGCTGTTATGTCATCTTTAGGGGCCAGGCCAAGGTTTCCCGTTGTGGCCCCTTTAAGAAGGAGTGAGAGGCGCACACGCGCACCTAGTAGAGCACACACTGGGATGGAGTCGGCGGCATCCTGAGCCACGTGGGTGAGATGCTGCTGCAGAATTTGGAGCCAGGCCACCCTGGACCACTGAAGAAATAGCCTGGGCCAAATGCCTGCCAGCGCAGTTACGGGGGCATGGTCACGGGTTGCTGCGGCCTGGAGTCCTAACAGTACCCCACTTTTCGCCCCCTCACAGAAGGGCCAAGTTTGCTGGAGTGCACTTGGTGGTACTGTTGGAGGAGCGTTTTGTCAAGGCTGTTTGAGGTGGGTTCCAAGATGTTCTCCTCTGGTCCAAATCCATCCCAGGAAATCAAGTATTCCCAGCATCTATGGTTGCGTCTCACATCCAGCACATCCTTTACCTGATAGATCTGGTTTTCTTACAAGGCCACATCTGGGGGTTCTGGTGGCTTGCGGTGGAACCAGGAGCGCACCAGTGTCTTCAACAAGGAGACATGGGACCTGTTGTGTATTTTCAAGGTGGAGGATAGGCGCAGGCAGTAAATGACCGGGCCCAGACGCTCAGTTACCATAAAAGGACCAATGTGCTCGGGTGCCAAATTCATCGAGAGCACTCGGAGGTGGATTTGATGAGTGCTTAACCATACCCTAACCATACTCTAACCATACCATACCATAACATCTACATGCTGCCTCTATGCCACCTACTGGCTGGGCTAGGTATCATACACTACATATATGCGGACGACATTCAACTAATATTACCCATAGAAGAAACAATTGATAAAACATTAAACCTAGCAATGATGTACCTAGATATAATTAAGCAATTACTAAACCAAATGGAACTAGTAATTAACATTGAAAAAACTGAATTAATACACCTAAAACGTTAAAACTCTGAGATAATCCAAAACCCCACCAAACCTAAAAACGATCAAGAAGTAAGAACATAAGAACATAAGAATATGCCATACTGAGTCAGACCAAGGGTCCATCAAGCCCAGCATCCTGTTTCCAACAGTGGCCAATCCAGGCCACAAGAACCTGGCAAGCACCCAAAAACCAAGTCCATTCCATGTTCCCGCTGCTAGTAATAGCAGTGGCTATTTTCTAAGTAAACTTAATTAATAGCAGGTAATGGACTTCTCCAAGAACTTATCCAATCCTTTTTTAAACACAGCTATACCAACTGCACTAACCACATCCTCTGGCAACAAATTCCAGAGTTTAATTGTGCGTTGAGTAAAAAAGAACTTTCTCCGATTAGTTTTAAATGTGCCCCATGCTAACTTCATGGAGTGCCCCCTAGTCTTTCTATTATCTGAAAGAGTAAATAACCTATTCACATCTACCCGTTCTAGACCTCTCATGATTTTAAACACCTCTATCATATCCCCTCTCAGTCGTCTCTTCTCCAAGCTGAAAAGTCCTAACCTCTTTAGTCTTTCCTCATAGGGGAGCTGTTCCATTCTCCTTATTATTTTGGTAGCCCTTCTCTGTACCTTCTCCATTGCAATTATATCTTTTTTGAGATGTGGCGACCAGAATTGTACACAGTATTCAAGGTGTGGTCTCATCATGGAGTGATACAGAGGCATTATGACATTTTCCATTTTGTTCACCATTCCCTTTCTAATAATTTCCAATATTCTGTTTGCTTTTTTGACTGCCGCAGCACACTGAACTGACAATTTCAAAGTGTTATCCACTATGATGCCTAGATCTCTTTCTTGGGTTGTAGCACCTAATAAGGAACCCAACATTGTGTAATTATAGCATGGGTTATTTTTCCCTATATGCATCACCTTGCACTTATCCACATTAAATTTCATCTGCCATTTGGATGCCCAATTTTCCAGTCTCACAAGGTCTTTCTGCAATTTATCACAATCTGCTTGTGATTTAACTACTCTGAACAATTTTGTGTCATCTGCAAATTTGATTATCTCACTCGTCGTATTTCTTTCCAGATCATTTATAAATATATTAAAAAGTAAGGGTCCCAATACAGATCCCTGAGGCACTCCACTGACCACTCCCTTCCACTGAGAAAATTGTCCATTTATCCCTACTCTCTGTTTCCTGTCTTTTAGCCAGTTTGCAATCCACGAAAGGACATCGCCACCTATCCCATGACTTTTTACTTTTCCTAGAAGCCTCTCATGAGGAACTTTGTCAAACACCTTCTGAAAATCCAAGTAAACTACATCTACCGGTTCACCTTTATCCACATGTTTATTAACTCCTTCAAAAAAGTGAAGCAGATTTGTGAGGCAAGACTTGCCCTGGGTAAAGCCATGCTGACTTTGTTCCATTAAACCATGTCTTTCTATATGTTCTGTGATTTAGATGTTAAGAACACTTTCCATTATTTTTCCTGGCACTGAAGTCAGGCCAACCAGTCTGTAGTTTCCCGGATCGGCCCCTGGAGTCCTTTTTAAATATTGGGGTTACGTTTGCTATCCTCCAGTCTTCAGGTACAATGGATGATTTTAATGATAGGTTACAAATTTTTACTAATAGGTCTGAAATTTCATTTTTTAGTTCCTTCAGAACTATGGAGTGTATACCATCCAGTCCAGGTGATTTACTACTCTTCAGTTTGTCAATCAGGTCTACCACATCTTCTTGGTTCACCTTGATTTGATTCAGTCCATCCGAATCATTACCCATGAAAACCTTCTCCATTACGGGTACCTCCCCAACATCCTCTTCAGTAAACACCGAAGCAAAGAAATCATTTAATCTTTCTGTGATGGCCTTATCTTCTCTAAGTGCCCCTTTAACCCCTCGATCATCTAATGGTCCAACTGACTACCTCACAGGATTTCTGCTTCGGATATATTTTAAAAAGTTTTTACTGTGAGTTTTTGCCTCTACGGCCAACTTCTTTTCAAATTCTCTCTTAGCCTGTCTTATCAGTGTCTTACGTTTAACTTGCCAACGTTTATGCTTTTTCCTATTTTCTTCTGTTGGATCATTCTTCCAATTTTTGAATGAAGATCTTTTAGCTAAAATAGCTTCTTTCACCTCCCCTTTTAACCATGCTGGTAATCATTTTGCCTTCTTTCCACCTTTCTTGTTGTGTGGAATACATCTGGACTGTGCTTCTAGAATGGTATTTTTTAACAATGACCACGTCTCTTTGACATTTTTTACTTTTGTAGCTGCTCCTTTCAGTTTTTTTCTAACAATTTTTCTCATTTTATCGAAGTTTCCCTTTTGAAAGTTTAGCACGAGAGCCGTGGATTTGCACATTGTTCCTCTTCCAGTCATTAAATCAAATTTGATCATATTATGATCACTATTGCCAAGCGACCTCACCACCATTACCTCTCTCACCAAGTCCTGTGCTCCACTGAGAATTAGATCTAAAATTGCTCCCTCTCTCGTCGGTTCCTGAACCAATTGCTCCATAAAGCTATCATTTATTCCATCCAGGAACGTTATCTCTCTAGCGTGTCCCGATGATACATTTACCCACTCAATATTGGGGTAATTGAAGTCTCCCATTATTACTGCATTACCAATTTGGTTAGCTTCCCTAATTTCCCTTAGCATTTCACTGTCCGTCTCACCATCTTGACCAGGTGGATGGTAGTATATTCCTATCACTATAGTCTTCCCCAACACACAAGGGATTTCTACCCATAAAGATTCAATTTTGTAATTAGTCTCATGCAGGATGTTTATCCTGTTTGACTCTATGCCATCCCGGACATAAAGTAGTACTAACCGAGAAAGCTCGTAACCTAAGAGTAATAATTGACACTGAACTCAGCCTTAAGCAACACATATCACAAAAAGTTAGAGAAGGATACGCCAAACTTATGGTCCTCAGGAGGCTTAAACCCCTATTAACCCAAGCGCACTTCCGAACACTTCTACAAGCACTTATATTCACCAGCACAGACTACTGTAGTACACTATTTCTAGGACTACCATACTCAACAATAAGACCGCTACAAATATTACAAAACTCGGCCGCCAGAATACTTACTGGTTAAAGCAAAAGGGAACACATCACGCAAACACTTGCCGAATTACACTGGCTGCCGATAGAACAAAGAGTGCAATATAAAACACTTTGCACAATTCATAAACTGATCAAAGAAGAAAAAGCAGACTGGCTAAATACAGCATTATGATTACACGTCCCACAAAGAAATCTTAGATCAGCCAATAGAGCTCTACTAACCATCCCCTCAGTCAGGACAGCAAAACTAACTCAAGTTAAAGAGCGAGCCCTTTCCTTAGCCGGACCAGCATTATGGAACTCATTGGCACTCGAAACAAGATTACAAAGTGATTTAAAACTCTTAAAAAAAAATTTAAAACATGGCTTTTCAAAAAAGCATTTTACAATGAAAATGGGGAACATGAAGTTTAAATGGATAAGCAAATGAACATCTACCCACAGCTAAATCACCTAGTAGTGTAATTGTATATTTTATTATTTTAATTCATCATCATTAATATAGATTAATTTAAGAGATATGCAGTATACAGTTCAATTCTTGTATGGTTTTCCTATTAATCATATAAAAGGACAGGATCCAGATCACACATCATATACCCTATATTATGAATAATTCTTACTGATAAATGTTTTGGCACTTTGGTAGTAAGAATTTAACCAAATGGAAATTTTCGTGCCTCCCTGCAAACCATTGTGATGGTGCACTACTAAACGATGGTATAGAAAAGATTTTAAATAAATAAATAAATAAATAAATAAATAAATAAATAAATGCCCGATCTCCAGGCTTAAAGAGAGGAGCTGGGTGGTGGTGTTTGTTGGACCCCCTTTTGGCTGCTTCGGCTGCTCATTGGAGATTAGCCTGGGTGCTGTTATGCAGTGAGTTGGGCCACAGGAGAATGCACCAAGAGTGGCATGGGTAGCGGTGGAACCGGTTGTCACCCAAATACCAGTTGAAATGGTAAAGCACCCGGTCGCTGAATGGGTGTGCAGTTTGTGGGAGAACTCCGCCCAGGTTAGCAGAGCAGCCCAATCGACTTGTCTGTCATTGACAAATGAGTGGAGGAAGTTCTTCAGGGTGCAGCTGGTGCATTTGGCTTTCCCATTACCTTGGGGGTGGTATGCCAAAGTGAATCCAGTTGTACCCAAAACTTCCTACACAAGGAGCGCCAGTACCTAACTTTGAACTGGGTTCCTCTGTCAGTTGCTATGTGTTGGTGCAGTCCATGGAGGCAAAAAATGTTCTGTGTGAACAGTTGAGCTAGTTCGGGCTCCAAGGGTTGCATGGGAAGGGCCATATTGGAAAACCTGTTGATGATCACCCAGATGACTTTGTTTCCATTAGACGGGGGTAGGTCCACCATGAAATCCGTTGAAATGTGGTTCCATGGTTCCTTGGGTATGAGCAGAGCTTGTAGGAGCCCCCAAGGGCACCCGGGTAGGGGTTTCTGCTAGGCACAGGTCGGGCAGAATTTGACATAGGCCCGGATGTCACGCTCCATCTGTGTCCACCAGTAATACCGGTGCAGAAGTTCCAGCATTCAAGCCCTGCTGGGTTGATCAGCAGTGAGAGAGTCGTGCACCCATACCAGGAACATTCAGTGAAGGCAGTGGGGGACCACAGTCTTCCCTAAGAGTACTGTTAGGGTAGCGGTCAGAAGGACTTTTGCAGGATCCAGAATGTACTGGGGTGTGACAGACATGTCCTCCATCTCGTAGGCCTTGGAGAAGTCGTTGGCTCTGGCATTCTTGAAAACTGGTTGGTATCGAAGAACGAAGTTAATGCTGCTGAAGAACAGCGACCAGCAGGCCTTGTGGGGGTTCAGGCATTGGGCTTGGCTGAGCTACTCCAGGTTTTTATGATCGGTATAAACCGTGATGGGGGTGGTGTGCTCCCTCAAGCCATTGTTGCCATTCCTCGAATGACATCTAGATAGCCAGAAGCTCCTTTTTCCTGATGCCGTAGTTCTACACTGGTGTAAATTTGTGAGAGAATTAGGAACAAGATAACAAGGCCCCTTTGCTGGAGTATTGACTGAGGACTGCCCCTACTGCTATGTGAGAAGCATCCACCACTACAACAAATGGATGTGAGGGGTCTGGATGTTGGAGACAGGTCTCATGGAGGAAGGCCCACTTCAATTCTTCGAAGGCTATGAGTGCCTCAGGTTGCCAGTGTCTAGCGTTGGCCCCTTTTTTCGTGAGAGCAGTGAGGGATGCCACTAAGTGCGATTAATGGGGAATAACATGTCTATAGAAGTTGGCAAAGCCAAGGAAGCACTGGAGGACTTGGATCCCCAAGGGCTAGGGCCAGTCCCGAATACTGGAGACCTTCTCTGGGTCCATATAGAATCTTGTGGTGGAGACTAGGAAGCCTAGGAATGGGAGAGATTCTTGTTCAAAGAAGCATTTCTCTAATTTGGCAAAAAGCCGGTGTTCCCGCAGGCATTACAGGACACGCCGAACCTCCAGGTAGTGAGTGGGCTCGTCCTTTGAGTAAATCAAGTCATGGTTCAGGTAGACTATAACATTGGTGTGCAGCATATCATGAAAATCCTCATTCATGACGTTTTGGAAGATCACCGGTGTGTTACATAGGCTGAATGGCATCATCAAAAATTCATATTTATTTATTTATTTTTATTTATTTATTTCACTTTATATACCGACTTTCAAGTTCATTTCAAGGCGGTTTACAATAAATTGAGTTGCAGTAGCAACACTCAAATACATATAAAACAATCCTTATACATTTTACATCATATAAGATTAAAACTAAAGCATTTTTTAAATACCACTTTAAATACAGCCAACAATAGAACCCCACCACTTCTTCCCCTATCCTCGTCATAGTGGCCATCTTGCGTGTTGAAGGCAGTCTTCCATTTGTCCCGGGTTTGATGGGTACCAGATTATAGGCCCTGTGGAGATCCAATTTGGTGGAAATCTTTGCCCCTTGGTGGCGGTACAGCAGTTCAAGGATAAGAGGAAGTAGATATCTGTCTCTGTGGGTGATGGCATTTAGGCCTCGGTAATCAATGCAAGGTCTCAAATTGCCGTCCTTCTTTGCCACAAAGAAGAACCCTGTGGCTGCTGCTGAAGTGGAAGGGCAGATGAAGCCTCTATCCAGGTTCTCACAAATATACTGCAACATAGCCTGTGTCTCAGGGAGAGACAGTGGGTACATCCAGCCCCGGGGGGGGCGGGAGGGCATGGTGTCTGGAAGGAGGTCTATGGTGCAGTCAAATGGACAGTGCTCGAGAATGACTCCACCTTCTCCTTAGAGAACATGTCTGCAAAACCAGCATACTGGGCTGGCAGGACTGGTGAGGTCATGGCAAGCAGGAGTCTAGTAAAACAAACTGGAAGACAGTCAAGTGTAGCCAAAGCAAACAAATTAAAACAAGACAGTTTGTCATGGAAAGAAGTATTTTATTAATAATATTAAATAAATCGCCTGACTCTGGCCGAGTTTTGCCTAGACGGTTGCATCAGGGCCTTAGTTGTCTTAGTATTGTGATTAATACTACACAGTTGTTTCTATGTATATCAATACATCAGAGTAGACTGAAAGAAACAAAAAGTGTCAAATATTTTAAACATATAGACACCTTTAATCCTGTAATCATGGTTCAAAGGGAATTTTGAGCAGTAGCACTCGCGATTCGGACATCTCACATGCTTCAAGAAAAAAGAACCATGATTACAGGATTATTTGATAGAGAGATGTGAAACAACAGTGGACCAAACTAAGAGGAGCAATTACCAAGGCAACTAATCTATATGTTAGAAAAGTAAAGAAAAGCAAGAGAAAAATGAGACCTATCTGGTTCTCAAAGGAGTTGGCTGACAAAATAAAAGCTAAAAGAACAGTGTTCAAGAAATATAAAGAATCCCAAAGATAAGAACACAAAGAAGAATATCTAGTGGAACTGAGGGAGATGAAAGCAATCAAGAAAGTGAAAATTCAAGTGGAAGAAAGGATTGCAAAAGAGGAAAAGCAAGGTGACAAAACATTTTTCAGATACATCAGTGAAAGGAGAAAAGTCCAAAGTGGTATAGTGAAATTGAAAGGTGAAAAGGATCAATGGGTGGAGATAGATGAAGAAATGGTAGAATTATTAAACAAATACTTCAGTTTGGTATTCACTAAAGAAGACCCCGGAAAAGGACCAACACTAGTCAACAAGAAACTGGAGGGAAGCGGAATGGATGAAACTCCTTTTACGGAAGAGAATGTATGGGAAGAGCTAGGAAAACTGAAGGTGGACAAAGCCATGGGGCCTGATGAGGTTCATCCCAGGATATTGAGGGAGCTCAGAGATGTGCTGGTGGCTCTGCTGTGTGACCCGTTCAATTGCTCCCTCGAAAGGGGAGTGGTGCCGAGTGATTGAAGAAGAGCGACGGTGGTCCCACTTCACAAGAGCGGGAGCAGACAAGAGGCTGGAAACTACAGGCCGGTTAGCCTCACCTCAGTGGTGGGAAATATATTGGAGTCACTGCTGAAGGAAAGAATTGTGAACTATCTACAAGCAGCAGAATTGATGGACCAGAAGCAGCATGGTTTCACCAAGGGAAGGTCCTGTCAGACAAATCTGATCAACTTTTTTGATTGGGTTATTAAGGAACTGGATCAAGGAAGAGTGCTTGATGTCATCTACTTGGATTTTAGCAAAGCTTTTAATATGGTCCCATACAAGAGGCTGATGAATAAAATGAGAAGCTTAAGAGTGAGTGCCAAGGTGGTGGCCTGGATTGCAAACTGGTTGACGGACAGAAGACAATGTGTGACGGTATGTGGAGTGCCACAAAGAACGGTGTTGGGAGTGACATTGCGGACAGGATAGAAGGTAAGGTTTGTCTTTTTGCGGATGACAATAAGATCTGCAACAGAGTGGACACACCGGAAGGAGTGGAGAGAATGAGACGGGATTTAAGGAAGCTGGAAGAGTGGTCGAAGATATGGCAGCTGAGATTCAATGCCAAGAAGTGCAGAGTCATGCATATAGGGTGTGGATATCTGAAAGAACAGTATTCGATGGGGGGGGGGGGAGAGGGCTGGTGTGCATGGTGCAGGAGAGAGACCTTAGGTTGATAGTGTCTAACGATCTGAAGTCGGTGAAACAATGTGACAAGGAGATACCTAAAGCCAGAAGGATGCTGGGCTGCATAGAGAGAGGAATATCGAGCAAGAAAAGGGAAGTGATTATCTCCTTGTACAAGTACTTGGTGAGGCCTCACCTAGAGTACTGTGCTCAGTTCTGGAGACCGTATCTCCAAAGGGACAGTCTTCATTAAATGACTTATGAGGAGAGATTGAAGAATCTAAATATGTACACCCTGGAGGAAAGGAGGAGCAGAGGTGATATGATACAGACTTTCAGATACTTGAAAGGTTTTAATGATCTAAAGACAATGACAAATCTTTTCCATTGGAAAAAATTCAGCAGAACCAGGGGTCATGATTTGAAACTCCAGGGAGGAAGACTCAGAACCAATGTCAGGAAGTATTTCTTCACGGAGAGGGTGGTGGATGCCTGGAATGCTCTTCTGGAGGAAGTGGTGAAGACCAAAACTGTGAAGGACTTCAAAAGGGCTTGGGATAAATACTGTGGATCCATAAAGGCTAAAGGATATGAATGAAGAGAAGAGGCATGGGGTAGTTTGCGGGAATTACGGCTACTACCTGGATATTAATACCCTTATTCAATAAACATACTCACTGTCAATGCAGCATTGCTCTATGCTTCAACGGCAAGAGGAAATGTGGAAAAAAAAGGATTTGCATTCACAAAACCAGGGAGTAGCTTGCTTGTTGCGGTGGCTACTACCCCAAACCAAATAAGCCTGATACTTTACTTCAATGCATATCCAGCTTAGCTCTCTGCTTCAACGGCAGGGGGGAAAGACTGATACTTCACTTTCAGTGCATATCCAGCATAGCTCTCTGCTTCAACGGCAGGGGGGAAAGAGGAAAAGAAGATATATATTCAGGCAACAACCAACATGGAAGGAATTACATAGTCTGGGCAAACAAATAATTATGGGAGTAGCTTGCTTGTTATGGCGGTTACTACCCTGAATCAATTAAGCCTGATACTTCACTGGGAATACATATCCAGCGCAACACACTCCTTCAACGACAAGGGGAATAAAGAAAAGAGGAATTATATTCAGTCAACAACTAACAAGGACTGAATGGCACAGACTGGGGAAACAAATAAGCATGGGAATAACTTGCTTATTGCAGCAGTTGCTACCCCTGACCAATTGAGCTGGATGCTTCACTTGGATGCAGCTCCAGCGCTGCTCTCTACATTGATGGTGGGGGTGGAGGGAAACTATAACCAGGGGGTTGCTGATGGGGGCCAAGAGTATCAGATAAGTATGAGAAAAAAAAAAGTGTGAAAGCTTGCTGGGCAGACTGGATGGGCCGTTTGGTCTTCTGCCATTATTTCTATGTTTCTGTGTTTCTATATTAATAAAAGACTTCTTTCCATGACAAACGGTCTTGTTTTAATTTGTTTGATTAAGCAGGAATCTAGGTCAGGGTAAGCCACGGAGACAGATAGTGTAGCAATTGGGCCCCCAGGAAGCGAGCTGTACTATCTCTCAATCAATACAGGGAGAGTGTCTCTGGAGTTATGGGCCCCAGTACCACCGGATTAATGTCCTTTTCCAATACAAAGAACAATATCTCTTCTTCCTGGAAAATCCCGGTGCGGATCCTCACCGGGGTAGTGACATAGGCGACTCAACCTGGTAACAGGTCTCCTTGAATAGAAGAAATCACCAGCAGTGGTGTCCTGGGAATGGTGGGGAGCTTTAGTTGCTTGACAACGTCTGACAGGATAAAGTTCTTTCTGGCCCCAGAGTCAAAGACGGCCAGCATAGGAAAGGAGCCGTCGGGGTAAATGAGAGTTACTGGAAAGGTGCATTGGGGAGCAGGGTTTACACAGCTAAGAAGAAAAAAGGGGAGAAGAAAAAAGGATTCACACTCACAAGCGGGGAGTAGCTGGCTTGTTACGGCGGTTACTACCCCAAACCAAATAAGCCTGATACTTCACTTTCAATGCATATCCAGCATAGCTCTCTGCTTCAACGGCAGGGGAGAAGAAAAACTGATACATCACGCATATCCAGCATAGCTCTCTGCTTCAACGGCAGGGGAGAAGAAAAACTGATACTTCATGCATATCCAGCATAGCTCTCTGCTTCAACGGCAGGGGAGAAGAAAAAAGGATTCGCACTCACAAAGCGGGGAGTAGCTGGCTTGTTACGGCGGTTACTACCCCAAACCAAATAAGCCTGATACTTCACTTTCAATGCATATCCTGCTTCAACGGCAGGGGAGAAGAAAAACTGATACTTCACGCATATCCAGCATAGCTCCCTGCTTCAACAGCAGGGGAGAAGAAAAACAACCAATAAGGGCTGAATAACACAGTCTGGGTAAAACAAATAAGCATGGGTGTAGCTTGCTTATTGCGGCGGTTACTTCCCCTACTACCCATAACTAATCAAGCTTGATATTTCACTTGGTTGCAGCTCCATCACTGCTCTCTACATTAATGGTGGGGGTGGAAGGGAAATAGAACCAAAGAGCTAAGAGAAACAGATAAGTATGAGAAAAAAAATGTGAAACTTGCTGGGCAGACTGGATGGGCCGTTTGGTCTTCTTCTGCCGTCATTTCTATGTTTCTATGTTTCTAAGGGTCATATCTCCCGTGATACTTAGGCCCTGGAGTTTCCTGGGCTCTCGGGATACTGGGCCGGCATGTGGCCCTTACCGGCACAATAGAAACAGAGCCCTAGGGTCCTGTGCTTTTGCCTTTCTTCCATCGTGAGATGACTGCAGCCAACCTGCATGGGTTCCTCTCCTCGAGTGGGTGCTAGTTCAGGGGATGATGGTGGAGCCATGGGTCGAGAGGGTGCCAGGGGTACATTCCTGTGCCCTGGTTCAGTTCCCAGAGGACCTGTTATAGGCATCAGTCGATTTACAGAGTCAGGTCAATGAGAGCCTCCAGGTCCTCCGGCAGTTCCCAGGCGGCTAGTTCATCCTTGATTCTGGAAGCCAGGCCCTCTATGAAAATGCTAAGAAGGCTGTCAGGGTGCAGAACTCCACAGAATAGTCCACCAAGGAGCGGGACCCCTGACGGAGGTGGAGAAGGTCTGAGGTGGTCATAGACTGCCAGCTGGGCTAATCAAAGATCTGTTTAAAGGTCTGAATGAAGCGGGGAAGGTCTGCAAGTAAGGAGTCCATGCGTTCCCATCTGGGAGAGGCCCAAACCAGGGCCTTGCCATCGATCAGCAACAAGATGAAAGTAGTCTTGACCTGGTCACTGGTAAACTGGGCTGTCTGCAAGGAAAAGTGCATAAAGCAATGGTTCAGGAAACAACGGCACTGCTTCGGGTCTCTAGCATAGCAGGGAGGTGCCAGAAGGTGGAGAGAAACAGCAAGAGCCGGTGCTACTGCGGGCACCGGCAGAGAGACACCAGGCATTGGTGCAGAGTCCAGTCTGTTGGCCAGATGCTCTAACATGGCTGCCAGGGTATCCAGGCATTGTTGCTGTTGCTGGAGTCACTGAGCCAATCCAGGGATGGCTTGGAGGCTGCTCAAGTCCACCGGGTCCATGGCCTTGGCATGCATATGTGGACCTTGAACCGGGACGAGGCTTGGAACCACCAATGAGGGATGGCCCCAGAGGTCCTTGTCACCAGGAGGTGGTACTGGTGGAGAAGACTCAACTGGAGCTTCACCTTTACCAGCTCACAATCCCCTCAGGTTGAGCCCTTGGGTACCGGGGCTGGCAGGACATAGGTGTGAGTCTTCTCGCATTGAGGAGTCCAAGTAGATGGTGAGGCGGCATCAGGAGGTCTGGGTTGAGGCTGGCAGAAGACAGAAGAAGCCAAGGGCATAGCGGGAGTCAGAGCAGGCAGAGAACAGGCAGTATGGTGAGACAGGCCAGAGATCAGGACAGGCAGTAGAGGAGCAAAGACAGGAAGCCAAGCCAGGATCAAAACCAGGAAGTTAGTTCAAGGAGCAGGAGAGGAACTGGGGCCAGAGCACGGGAACAGGAAGATGAGACCAGGATGCATGAAGGCAAGCTGGAACACAGGATCAGGAACACAAGCAGGAACTCAGGATCAGGAACATAAGCAGGAACACAGGATCAGGAACGCAAGCTGGAACTCAGAATTAGGAACACAGCAACAATGCACTCAGAGTGAGTAAGACCTGTTGCCAAGGCGAAGTGCAGGAAACTGAGCTGAGCTTAAATAGGGAAGTACTGTGACGTCATCTTCAGGGGTCGGGCCAAAGTTTCCTGCCGCGGCCCATTTAAGAAGGAGTGTGAGGTGTGCGCACGCACCTAGTGGATCGCATGCTGGGATGGAGTCAGCGGCATAATGAGCCACATGGGTGAGATGCTGCTGTGGAATTTGTGGCCAGGCCACCTCGGACCACTGGAGAAAGAGCCCGGGCCAAATACCTGCCAGCGCAGGTAAGGGGGCCTGGTCACAGGTTGCTGCGACCGGGAGTTCTAATATTTGGGTGCTATGGATCAACAGGAAGAACTGAAATTGGACTAGGGAATAGTGTATAGTTCTAGTCAGGACAATGGTGATGTAAAGCAAGGAGGACCCAACACAACTCAGTGGAATCAGAGGAAAAACAGAGAGATAGGGGTAAGGAAAGAAAGGTGTGAATTAATGAATGGTGCTGAAATATGTCTGTTTCCAGGATCTAGCCCCTGGGCAAAAGGAAGCAGGAATTAGTTTTCTGGCAAATGGACTTTCTCACCTGGATTGACTGTTAGAGAATCTGAGTTGCTTGAAGGTTCCTGTGTCCCAGCTACTGGGTTTTCCAAAAGCTGGAGTATAGGATAGACCAGGATCCCAAATCCTAGCAAGGAGGAGATTGGAATGAAGACAGATAGCAACATGGGTGATAATTCAGATAGTAACCCTCTACCACATATATGGAAATATATGCAATTGAACCCAGAGTCCCAAGTAAGCCTTTTCTAATTTAATCTGCTACTTATTCTTACAGTGAACATAAGACCTATTCTAGCCATAAGCCTAGACAGCATAACAGAGACCTAGTTTAGAATAACAATGGTGGTAGTCCAAGTGAACCTTGGGAGGGAGTGCTCTCAGGCACAGTTTCCTCTTACACTTCTTCCTTATCAGACATATGTACAACACAGTCTTCAAGATGATTTTGCAGTAGCACAAAACCCAAGAATCCAAAGAACATGTTATAAATCTTTAGCCATAGGGAAGAATGTGTGAGTCACTGTCACAATCACATAATGGTGAGTATGCTACCAGTGGGCAATGAGTTAGCGTCCGGGCTACCACAAACTATACTAGCATGCCACTGGTCCAAGGCAAGGAAAATAATGGAGAAGATGGTAGGGGTGTGCATTCGTTTTGAACGCATATGTAAAACGCAACTTATTTTTTTTAACTTAAAAAAAGTGACGATGCGCAACGCATCGCGACTTCCAATGTATTCAACATAGCTACGTTGAATACGTTGAACCGCGAGGTGCGCTTTTCTCACCGCCATTAGCTGTGAGCTCGGAGCCCCGGATTAGCACAAAATGGCGGCGCCCCTGCGGTAACCATGCCAACCTGTCTGACCCTTTCCTGTGAGTCGCAGTGACTCACAGGAAAGGGTCGGACAGGTTGGCATGGATACCGGAACACAGCGAATCTGCATTCACGTTTTCAGAGAAGCACTGAATGCAGCGAATCGTGCTGTCATTCAGTGCTCTCTGAGGATTTTACTCACGAGCCAGCACTATATAAGCAGCAGCACGAGGACTCACGCACATTTCCAGCAATTCTGTGGGGAGGTGGTGGGCTGGGTGGCAAGCTCAGGCAGGCAGGCAAGCAGAAATAGAACCAGAAGCAGAACCAGAAGCAGATTTGATAGACAACACAGAACAGATTCTGTGTTAGGCTAGGAAAGGAAAGAAAAATATTCCTGGTCTTGCATTAGTGGCAGGGGCTACAGTCACTAGTATTCCTATTCCTGTTTCTTTCAAGCAGTGTAGTGGTCTAGTCAGCTAGCAGTGACCACGTATTCTATTTACCATTGAGGGTGTTAGGCTGGCTTGGAGAGATATATTAATATTTTCAATGTCATCCATGTTTCTGGAGTGAAAAAAATTCCTGCTTTATTAAATTCCAATTACTTAGTCTGTCAGTGCAGTGGACATTTTAAACAGACTGAACATTGTCCTTGAGTGGGTATGTTCATTTGGGAATTTTAAACAGACTTAACAACATTGTTATTGAGAGTGAGTCTGTTCATCTTGGTATTTTAAAACAGACTCAACACATTGTCCTTGAGTGGGTCTGTGCTGGGAAGTGCCTGGGCCGCAGTACTCTGCCTCTTATCTGCTTAAAAGCAAGCTAGTTCTGTGTGCACTGCACACACACACACACACACACACACATTGAGTACACTGCCAGGCAGGCAGTGAGACAGTGGGCAGTGGGCATTTTAAACAGATTGAACATTGTCCTTCAGTGGGTCTGTTCATTTGGGAATTTTAAACAGACTTAACAACATTGTTATTGAGAGTGAGTCTGTTCATCTTGGTATTTTCAAACAGACTCAACGCATTGTCCTTGAGTGGGTCTGTCCTGGGAAGTGCCTGGGCCGCAGTACTCTGCCTCTTATCTGCTTAAAAGCAAACTAGTTCTGTGTGCACTGCACACACACATACACACACACACACATTGAGTGCACTGCAAGGCAGGCAGTGAGGCAGTGGGCATTTTAAACAGACTGAACATTGTCCTTCAGTGAGTCTGTTCATTTGGGAATTTTAAACAGACTGAACATTGTTATTGAGTCAGTCTGTTCATTTTGCTATTTTTAAACAGACAGGGGTAGATTTTAAAAGAAGCGCGATCAGCCTACTTTTGCTTGCGCATCAGACTCAAGCAAAAGTACGCTGGATTTTAGTAGATACGCGCGGAGCCGCGCGTATCCACTAAAATCCTGGATCGGCGCGCGCAAGGCTATCGATTTTGTATAGCCTGCACGCGCCGAGCCGCGCTGCCTCCCCCCGTTCCCTCCAAGGCCGCTCCGAAATCGGAGCGGCCTCGGAGGGAACTTTCCTTTGCCCTCCCCTCACCTTCCCTCCCTTCCCCTACCTAACCCACCCACCCGGCCCTGTCTACACCCCCCCCTTACCTTTGTCGGGGGATTTACGCCTCCCGGAGGGAGACGTAAATCCCCACGCGCCAGCGGGCCTGCTGCGCGCCGGGCCGCGACCTGGGGGCGGGTACGGAGGGCGCGGCCACGCCCCCGGGCCGTAGCCACGCCCCCGTACCCGCCCCCAAAACGCTGCCGACACGCCCCCGGAACGCCGCGACGACCGGGCCCGCCCCCCGACACGCCCCCGACACGCCCCCCTCCGAGAACCCCGGGACTTACGCGAGTCCCGGGGCTCTGCGCGCGCCGGGAGGCCTATGTAAAATAGGCTTCCCGGCGCGCAGGGCCCTGCTCGCGTAAATCTGCCCGGTTTTGGGCGGATTTACGCGAGCAGGGCTCTGAAAATCCGCCCCACAGTGAACATTGTTCTTGAGTGGGTCTGTGCTGGGAAGTGCCCGGGCCGGAGTACTCAGCCTCTTTTCTGCTTACAAGCAAGCTACTTGTGTGTGCACTGCACACACATGAGTGCACTGGCAGGCAGGCAGTGAGACAGTGGGCAGTGGGCATTCTTAACAGACTGAACAACATTGTTATTGAGAGTGAGTCTGTTCATTTTGGTATTTTAAACAGACTGAACATTGTTCTTGAGTGGGTCTGTTCATTTTGGTAATTTTAAACAGACTTAAGAACATTGTTATTGAGTCAGTCTGTTCATTTTGGTATTTTAAACAGACTGAACATTGTTCTTGAGTGAATCTGTTCATTTTGGTATTTTTAAACAGACTTAAGAACATTGTTATTGAGTGAGTCTGTTCATTTTGATATTTTAAACAGACAGTGAACATTGTTCTTGTGTGGGTCTGTTCATTTTGGTATTTTTAAACAGACTTAAGAACATTGTTATTGAGTGAGTCTGTTCATTTGGGAATTTTAAACAGACTGAACATTGTTATTGAGTCAGTCTGTTCATTTGGGAATTTTAAACAGACTGAACATTATTATTGTGGGACAGTGGGCAGTGTTACCACATAAGATAATCCATAATGTCAGGGAAAGAGAGATGCAATCGACTTATTGGGACTGGCAGTGGAGGCACTGCAAAAGACACAAGTGCAACACCACCAGTACAGCTAAAAAGGCAACTGTCACAATCTAAACTCTTTGTAGGGGATGGCAGTTCCATGGCAAAAAAAACGAAATCGGCCCAAAATACTTCCCCATCGCCACCACTTGTTTCTGGCCCTGTAGTTTTGGAGGAGAGGGAAGGGGAGGCAGAGTCAAGCCCGACAAAATTTAGACACCCAAGAGCAGCCGGGGGACAGAAGTCTCAACTAAGACTTAGCGGTCACAAGGTAGCGCTGGCACTGTTAGCTTCTGATTCAGAAGAAGAATCTTCTTGGGTGGGATTCTCATTAGAAACGGAAGAAGTAGTAGCTGACGAATCTTCGGTAGAATCACTTAGTCCTGTCTTAGCCTCCACCTCCAGAATTGTGCAGCAGGGGAGAGATTACAGTGATAACTAGGAGGAGGAAGAGCTGTCAGAAGGGAGACAGAGGGTGACGACTGGTGCCCCCGCTGGCATTGCTTTTCAGGATGCACCACCCACTAGTACCTCAACTCCAGAGCCAGCATCCACCCCCAAGGTGGTAAAGAGAGGAGGATCAGAAAAGAAATCTCCGATCTGGAAACATTTTAAAGCGACAGAAGACCCGCGTTATGCTCGGTGTAATTACTGTGCCAGGGATATTAGCAGAGGCAAACAAATGGGACATCTATCAAATTTTGGCATGACCCATCATATTAAGAGGCAACACCCAACAAGATTACTGCCATCTGGGGATGGTGGCAGTTTCAGTCAGGGGACCCCTTTCAAGCAGTGTGCAGTGGTAGGAAAGCAGCAGAGTCAGCCCACGCCCTCATACCCTTCTAGCAGTCAGGGGGCAGGCCAGCAATCCAGTGACAAGTGGCAGAAGCAACAATCCACCATGGAGGAAATGGGGTGGAGTGTGGTAACGCTATCCCGGGGTAGGAGGCAGGCAGCCTCAAAAGTTGTAACCAGGAGCATTGGGGAAATGATTGCCCTTGATGACCAGCCCTTGCAGTTAGTGGAGAATGTGGGTTTCAAGCGTTTTTTGAAGGTCGTACTTCCAAATTACAAAGTCCCCTCCAGAACCACATTTAGTAGAAAGGTCAACCCCAGCCTGTACAAGCAGTGTCGCAGTCGCTTGCAAGCACTGTTAGGTAAGGCAGACGGAAGAGTGCATTTCACCTGCGATATCTGAACCGCCATGAATGCTGCACACTCTTACCTCTCTCTGACAGCACACTGGTGGGACATGGCAGAGGCAGGAGCAGCCAGCAGCTCTATTACTGAAGAAGTGTCAGGGTGGAGGTGGGCTTTACTGCACACCCACCTGACGGACCATGCCCATACCGAAGCCAATATTCTAGCATGCATCAGAAAGATGCTGGAGGGCTGGCAACTGCACCAGCGAGACAGGAAAATGCGGGTAGGCTTTTTTGTCACAGACAACGGTGCAAACATGGTTAAGGCAATAAGCGATGGGCGGTTTAAGAACATCCGATGTTTTGCACACACTCTGCATCTGGTAGTGAAGTCAGCTCTGGGCTTGGAGTCCAATGACAAGGAGAATGAATACCTGAGTAGGTTAATACAGAAGTGCAGGAACATAGCACACTTCCACAGAAGTGTCAAGGCGGGGCAGGTTCTCCGACAAAAGCAGACTGATTTGGATATGCCTCAGAAGCGTCTCATTCAAGACATTGCCACCCGGTGGAATTCCACCTTTATGATGCTGGAGAGATTACTGGAGCTGCAGACACCCCTTCATGAACTTTCTGGTAGAATGGACATAGGTGTGCAGAATCCCCTAGGGCATCGCAATTGGTTAGTCATGAGTCAGCTGGTAAAAATCCTGCAGCCCTTTAAGGATGTCACAGAGGAGCTGAGTTCCAGAAGTGCCACCTTGGCTGACATCATCCCTATAGTTAAATTCCTGGATGACCATTTGGAGGCCTTTAAACAGCAAGAGGGAATGACTGCTGAGGTGCTGCAGTGTCTGGACATTATACAGAAGCAGGTGAAAGACAGATTAGGGCCTTTAACAGAGGACAGCACATACATGCTCGCCTCTGTCTGTGATCCCCGTGTGAAAGGTAAACTCACCCTACAGACCAATTGTCTGTCATATGTGAAGGATCTGCTGTTAGGTAAGGTCCGTGAACAGGAGCACCATAGGCGGAAACAGAGTCAGATTAGGCTTGAAGCAGAGGTGGAAACAGCAGGCATGTCACAGAGTTGTGCTGCTAGCCCAGGCAGGTGAAGTACTGTGTCAGTGACAGCTAGTACCTCCACCTCCACGTCAGAATGCCCAAGGCATGTTGGCCATAAAGATTCATCAGTTGTGCAACGGGCGAGAGAAAGTAGCTGGATTGAGTGACTCTGAGCCCTCCCAAGCACAGGACGAGAAAGCAGCACAGCTGTCAGTGACACGGTATCTCTCAGAGCCGATAGAGAACATGCAGACAGATCCGCTGGCATATTGGGCACACAAGTCCACTGTCTGGCCACACCTAGCCAAAGTGGCTGAACGATATCTGTCATGTTCACCAACCAGTGTGCCCAGTGAACGTGTCTTTTCAATGACAGGGGATATCATGAACCCTCACCGCTCAAGGCTGGCACCAGAGTTGATGGAAATGCTAGTGTTTTTGAAAGTAAACCTGCCTTTGCTTGGCTTTCCAAATTTTCCCTGTGAATGGCAAGACGAATTAAAGCTATTCAAAGCCTTGCAGCAGCTCTAATTGCCTCCTATGCTCCAGATAATAAGCTGCAGCGAATCGCTGTGCCTGACCGTCTACTGTGCAGGCCTTGTGTTCCTACCGGTGTTTGACCTCCATTGCTGTGCCTGTTCATCCAGGCCTTGTGTCCCTAGGTGGGATTGACCTCTGTCCTTGACTGCTGTGCCTGTTCATCCAGGCCTTGTGTTCCCACAATTGTTTTAACTCAATTGCTGTGCCTGTTCATCCAGGCCTTGTGTTCCCACAAGTGTTTTAACTCAATTGCTGTGCCTGTTCATCCAGGCCTTGTGTCCCTAGCTGGGATTGACCTCTGTCCTTGACTGCTGTGCCTGTTCATCCAGGCCTTGTGTTCCTACTGGTGTTTGACCTCGATTGCTGCGCCTGTTCATCCAGGCCTTGTGTTCCCACAAGTGTTTTAAGTCAATTGCTGTGCCTGTTCATCCAGGCCTTGTGTTCCCACTAGTGTTTTAACTCAATTGCTGTGCCTGTTCATCCAGGCCTTGTGTCCCTAGCTGGGATTGACCTCTGTCCTCGAATGATGTGCCTGTTCATCCAGGCCTTGTGTTCCTACTGGTGTTTGACCTCCATTGCTGTGCCTGTTAATCCAGGCCTTGTGTCCCTAGGTGAGATTGACCTGTGTCCTTGACTGCTGTGACTGTTCATCCAGGCCTTGGGTTCCCACAAGTGTTTTAACTCAATTGCTGTGCCTGTTCATCCAGGCCTTGTGTTCTCACAAGTGTTTTAACTCAATTGCTGTGCCTGTTCATCCAGGCCTTGTGTTCCCACTAGTGTTTTAACTCAATTGCTGTGCCTGTTCATCCAGGCCTTGTGTCCCTAGCTGGGATTGACCTCTATCCTCGAATGATGAGCCTGTTCATCCAGGCCTTGTGTTCCCACAAGTGTTTTAACTCAATTGCTGTGCCTGTTCATCCAGGCCTTGTGTCCCTAGTTGGGATTGACCTCTGTCCTCGAATGATCTGCCTGTTCATCCAGGCCTTGTGTCCCTAGGTGGGATTGACCTCTATCCTCGACTGCTGTGCCTGTTCATCCAGGCCTTGTGTTCCTACTGGTGATTGACCTCCATTGCTGTGCCTGTTCATCCAGGCCTTGTGTTCCTACTGGTGTTTTAACTCAATTGCTGTGCCTCTTCATCCAGGCCTTGTGTCCCTAGCTGGGATTGACCTCTGTCCTCGAATGATGTGCCTGTTCATCCAGGCCTTGTGTTCCCACAAGTGTTTTAACTCAATTGCTGTGCCTGTTCATCCAGGCCTTGTGTCCCTAGCTGGGATTGACCTCTGTCCTCGAATGATGTGCCTGTTCATCCAGGCCTTGTGTTCCCACTAGTGTTTTAACTCAATTGCTGTGCTTGTTCATCCAGGCCTTGTGTCCCTAGCTGGGATTGACCTCTGTTCTTGAATGATGTGCCTGTTCATCCAGGCCTTGTGTTCCCACAAGTGTTTTAACTCAATTGCTGTGCCTGTTCATCCAGGCCTTGTCTCCCTAGCTAGGATTGACCTCTGTTCTCGAATGATGTGCCTGTTCATCCAGGCCTTGTGTTCCCACAGGTGTTTTAACTCCATTGCTGTGCCTGTTCATCCAGGCCTTGTGTCCCTAGCTGGGATTGACCTCTGTCCTCGAATGATGTGCCTGTTCATCCAGGCCTTGTGTCCCTAGGTGGGATTGACCTCTATCCTCGACTGCTGTGCCTGTTCATCCAGGCCTTGTGTTCCTACTGGTGTTTGACCTCCATTGCTGTGCCTGTTCATCCAGGCCTTGTGTTCCTACTGGTGTTATGACTCAATTGCTGTGCCTCTTCATCCAGGCCTTGGGTCCCTAGATGGGATTGACCTCTGTCCTCGAATGATGTGCCGGTTCATCCAGTCCTTGTGTTCCCACAAGTGTTTTAACTCAATTGCTGTGCCTGTTCATCCAGGCCTTGTGTCCCTAGCTGGGATTGACCTCTGTCCTCGAATGATGTGCCTGTTCATCCAGGGCTTGTGTTCCCACAAGTGTTTTAACTCAATTGCAGTGCCTGTTCATCCAGGCCTTGTGTCCCTAGCTAGGATTGACGTCTGTCCTCGAATGATGTGCCTGTTCATCCAGGCTTTGTGTTCCCAAAGGTGTTTTAACTCCATTGCTGTGCCTGTTCATCCAGGCCTTGTGTTCCCACAAGTGTTTTAACTCAATTGCTGTGCCTGTTCATCCAGGCCTTGTGTTCCCACAAGTGTTTTAACTCAATTGCTGTGCCTGTTCATCCAGGCCTAGTGTCTCTAGGTGGGATTGACCTCTGTCCTTGACTGCTGTGACTGTTCATCCAGGCCTTGTGTTCCTACTGGTGTTTGACCTCGATTTCTGCGCCTGTTCATCCAGGCCTTGTGTTCCCACAAGAGTTTTAACTCAATTGCTGTGCCTGTTCATCCAGGCCTTGTGTCCCTAGCTGAGATTGACCTCTGTCCTCGAATGATGTGCCTGTTCATCCAGGCCTTGTGTCCCTAGCTGGGATTGACCTCTGTCCTCGAATGATGTGCCTGTTCATCCAGGCCTTGTGTCCCTAGGTGGGATTGACCTCTATCCTCGACTTCTGTGCCTGTTCATCCAGGCCTTGTGTTCCTACTGGTGTTTGACCTCCATTGCTGTGCCTGTTCATCCAGGCCTTGTGTTCCTACTGGTGTTTTAACTCAATTGCTGTGCCTCTTCATCCAGGCCTTGTGTCCCTAGCTGGGATTGACCTCTGTCCTCGAATGATGTGCCTGTTCATCCAGGCCTTGTGTTCCCACAAGTGTTTTAACTCAATTGCTGTGCCTGTTCAACAAGGCCTTGTGTCCCTAGCTAGGATTGACCTCTGTCCTCGAATGATGTGCCTGTTCATCCAGGCCTTGTGTTCCCACAGGTTTTTTAACTCCATTGCTGTGCCTGTTCATCCAGGCCTTGTGTTCCCACAAGTGTTTTAACTCAATTGCTGTGCCTGTTCATCCAGACCTTGTGTCCCTAGGTGGGACTGACCTGTGTCCTTGACTGCTGTGACTGTTCATCCAGGCCTTGTGTTCCTACTGGTGGTTGACCTCGATTGCTGCGCCTGTTCATCCAGGCCTTGTGTTCTCACAGGTGTTTTAACTCAATTGCTGTGCCTGTTCATCCAGGCCTTGTGTTCCTACTGGTGTTTGACCTTGATTGCTGCGCCTGTTCATCCAGGCCTTGTGTTCCCACAAGTGTTTTAACTCAATTGCTGTGCTTGTTCATCCAGGACTTGTGTCCCTAGCTGGGATTGACCTCTGTCCTCGAATGATGTGCCTGTTCATCCAGGCCTTGTGTCCCTAGGTGGGATTGACCTCTATCCTCGACTGCTGTGCCTGTTCATCCAGGCCTTGTTTTCCTACTGGTGTTTGACCTCCATTGCTGTGCCTGTTCATCCAGGCCTTGTGTTCCTACTGGTGTTTTAACTCAATTGTTGTGCCTCTTCATCCAGGCCTTGTGTCCCTAGCTGGGATTGACCTCTGTCCTCGAATGATGTACCTGTTCATCCAGGCCTTGTGTTCCCACAAGTATTTTAACTTAATTGCTGTGCCTGTTCATCCAGTCCTTGTGTCCCTAGCTGGGATTGACCTCTGTCCTCGAATGATGTGCCTGTTCATCCAGGCCTTGTGTTCCCACTAGTGTTTTAACTCAATTGCTGTGCCTGTTCATCCAGGCCTTGTGTCCCTAGCTGGGATTGACCTCTGTCCTCGAATGATGTGCCTGTTCATCCAGGCCTTGTGTTCCCACAAGTGTTTTAACTCAATTGCTGTGCCTGTTCATTCAGGCCTTGTGTCCCTAGCTGGGATTGACCTCTGTCCTCGAATGATGTGCCTGTTCATCCAGGCCTTGTGTTCCCACAGGTGTTTTAACTCAATTGCTGTGCCTGTTCATCCAGGCCTTGTGTCCCTAGCTGGGATTGACCTCTGTCCTCAAATGATGTGCTTGTTCATCCAGGCCTTGTGTTCCTACTGGTGTTTGACCCCATTGCTGTGCCTGTTCATCCAGGCCTTGTGTTCCTAGAAGTGTTTGACCTCTACGGTGCAAAGTCAACATAGGTTGATATTGCAGTTTTTGACTGGAGTAGCAGTATTATTTCTGAGAGATCTTCCAATTCCTTTGTCATCAGCTGAAGTGCGTAAGTCGGAATTCACTAGACGCCAACGGAATTCACTAGACGCCAACGATATTCACAGGACGCCAATGTAAACACCGGGTACACCCAACTCTAGGGATGGACCCGTTCATGGGAGTCCTTCCCTGCACAAAGGAAAGGGAACTCTCTCCTGGGCCAGCCTTTCTTTCCCCTATCAAAACCACAGGGACCAGACCAGACTACCTCCACTCTGCCAGCCTGTCTTGCCCCTATCAGCTTTCTGCCACTCTGCTTTGCTTCATTACACCAGATGACTCACTTAACTCCTTGTGGTATTCTTGCCACTCTCATGGTTCCTCAGTGTGTTGGTGCTAGTCTATCTGCTTGCTATGTTCCCCCTTCATTGTGCTGTTGGATGTCAATGCCACTTGTCTTGCCGCTTTGCCTGTGGTGCTGCCTTTGATGATTCATGCATCTGCTATCGGTGCTCTGTTTTGAAGCTGTGGTGTGTTTTTGACATTCTCACTGCTGCTTTGTGCCTCTGTTAAAGCACTCTTGCCACTTCTTTTACCCCTTTGCACCTTTCCAGTGCCTTAGGCTATTCATGCCACTTAGGTGCCACTTTGCCACAGTCTAAGTACCTTGGAGCTCTTTTGTTGTTGTGATGATTGCTCCCCAGAAGTTTCATGACAATTGATAAAAAAACCCCAATTCTGCAGCCAAAAATAGGCTGGAAATCCTTCACCCATTGACTTTAATGGGAACCGGTCAACTTATGGACAGACCCTCAATTTATGGAATTCTCCATATGCCATATTGAATGAAATCGACCCTCAACTTCAACTTATCAACTTATCAAAGAAAACATTTTGTCTGCACATCCCTAGAAGAGGGTTTCCCTTTGAAGTCCAGTGACAGCTGAAGCTGCTAATCAAGTTCAGTGGCCCTGAGTGGCTTCCCTAAAATGGGAACACTTGCTCTAATGAATTACCCCATACTGTGGTAGGCAGTGCTTTGGTCACTACAATGCAGGGATATACCTCATCATTATAATGATATTTTTTTCTGCATAAAAAGTGGAAGATGAATGATCATGGTAGGTGAGAAAAGCATGAAGAAAAGAAAAATCAGCCTTCTCAGAGATAAATGGTAAACTGGATGAGGCGAAGGTATTGAGTAGGGTGGATCCTTCCTTGAACATATTTTTATAAACATACTTATGTTATGATTGTGGACCCTTGAGCTGGCTAGAAGATGATGATATGCGCTGAGGGGGGGCCCACAGAAGATCAGGGCCAGGAGACCAACAGGACTCTTCACCACTGGAAGCCCGAGATCCCCCCAGGAGGAGCCCTTGGGGACCGAGCCACTTGGACTTATGTGCGGTCTCCTGTGGATGAAAGTCTGAAGAATAATTTGGGATTTGAGAGCCAGGGTCAGTGCCTGGAGACCAATAGAAACTTCACCACTGGAAGCCCGAGGTCCCCCCGAGAGGATTCCTTGGGAACCTGGGCTGCTTGTATATAGAGGGAGCTGGTCTATAGCAACAGGTTCATGTGTCTGGCTGCCCTCTCTTTCCTTTGCTTTATACTTTGGAATAGAAATTGGTGGCTCTTTCAGTGCTTTTCTAGCTCTTCTTTTGCCATAAGAGTCCCTGCATTTCCATGCTGCCCGCCTTGTAGAGGCTGGTGTGACATAAAACATTTCTGTTAATTTAGTCAAGTCTTCACTTTGAAAAGATTGGAAACCCTGGTATAGTATGCCTCCATCAACATTGTACTGTGCTTACTGAGGGAGCTTGGAAAAAGCCCTTTCATGAATAAGACAGACATTGAGTTGGCCTTTCCCTACTTTCTGTACATCCAGATGTTTTATGGATTCTATGCTTCCACTTAAAGGGAACTCATTATCATGACAAGTGCATCCCCATGCGCTGCTCAAACTCATGCATTTAATTAGAAATGTTCTGCAAATGTCTCCTCTGGATCATCTTAGATGTTATCTGCAGGATCTATTCGAGGATGAGAAATAATCTGTCCCAGCTCTCTGCTTCTGACTCCTGCTTCAGATGAAACAGATCTGACTCTGGTGCTCACCTGCCTCCATTTCCCTCTGCTCCTGGAGGATTTTCCTGGTTCCTATTCCAACCCTGGTATTTACCTGTATTTCTATCCTCTCCTGATTTCATAAGGAGCTGGTAACAATTAGGGCTCCACTGCAGGTGAGAAGAGGCAGCTGAGATGTTTCTGCAGAGCCTGTTGGAAAGGGAGAAATTCATCTATCCCAGCTCGGTGTTCTTGAATCCTGTTCTATCTGCTGCAGCTCCCGTTCTGTCATTTACCTTCAGCTCTTTCCTCTCCTATGCTGGAGGGAGCTCCTGGCCCTGTGTTACCTGCCTCAGGTGGGGGACCCTGCTCCTGTTCTATCTGCTGCAGCTCCCGTTCTGTCATTTACCTTCAGCTCTTTCCTCTCCTGTGCTGGAGGCAGCTCCTGGCTCCTGTGTTACCTGCCTCAGGTGGGGGACCCTGCTCCTGTTCTATCTGCTGCAGCTCCCGTTCTGTCATTTACCTTCAGCTCTTTCCTCTCCTATGCTGGAGGGAGCTCCTGACCCCTGTGTTACCTGCCTCAGGTGGGGGACCCTGCTCCTGTTCTATCTGCTGCAGCTCCCGTTCTGTCATTTCCCTTCAGCTCTTTCCTCTCCTGTGCTGGAGGGAGCTCCTGACCCTGTGTTACCTGCCTCAGGTGGGGGACCCTGCTCCTGTTCTATCTGCTGCAGCTCCCGTTCTGTCATTTACCTTCAGCTCTTTCCTCTCCTGTGCTGGAGGGAGCTCCTGACCCCTGTGTTACCTGCCTCAGGTGGGGGACACTGCTCCTGTTCTATCTGCTGCAGCTCCCGTTCTGTCATTTACCTTCAGCTCTTTCCTCTCCTGTGCTGGAGGGAGCTCCTGGCCCCTGTGTTACCTGCCTCAGGTGGGGGACCCTGCTCCTGTTCTATCTGCTGCAGCTCCCGTTCTGTCATTTACCTTCAGCTCTTTCCTCTCCTGTGCTGGAGGGAGCTCCTGACCCTGTGTTACCTGCCTCAGGTGGGGGGACACTGTTCCTGTTCTATCTGCTGCAGCTCCCATTCTGTCATTTACCTTCAGTTCTTTCCTCTCCTATAATGGAGGGAGCTCTTGGCCCCTGTTTTACCTGCCTCAGGTGGGGGGGACACTGTTCCTGTTGTAGCTACTAGAGATGTGAATCGTGTCCTCGATCGTCTTAACGATCGATTTCGGCTGGGAGGGGGAGGGAATCGTATTGTTGCCGTTTGGGTGGGTAAACTATCGTGAAAATCGTGAAAATCGTGTGCCAACCCCCTAAAACACACCCCCGACCCTTTAAATTAAATCCCCCACCCTCCCGAACCCCCCCCCCAAATGCTTTAAATTACCTGGGGATCCAGCGGTGGTCCAGAACGGCACCGGTCCGGAACGGCCCCCTCAATCGAATCCTGTTGTCTTCAGCCGGCGCCATTTTGCAAAATGGCCGCTGCAAAATGGCGGCGGCCATAGACAAAAACGATTCGATGCAGGAGGTCGTTCCGGACCCCCGCTGGACTTTTGGCAAGTCTTCTGGGGGTCAGGAGGCCCCCCCAAGCTGGCCAAAAGTTTCTGGGAGTCCAGCGGGGTTCAGGAAGCGATTTCTTGCCGCAAATCGTTTTCCGTACGGAAAATGGCGCCGGCAGGAGATCGACTGCAGGAGGTCGTTCAGCGGGGGTTCCGGACCTCCGCTGAATGACCTCCTGCAGTCGATCTCCTGCCGGCGCCATTTTCCGTACAGAAAACGATTTGCGGCAAGAAATCGCTTCCTGAACCCCGCTGGACTCCCAGAAACTTTTGGCCAGCTTGGGGGGGCCTCCTGACCCCCAGAAGACTTGCCAAAAGTCCAGCGGGGGTCCGGAATGACCTCCTGCATCGAATCGTTTTTGTCTATGGCCGCCGCCATTTTGCAGCGGCCATTTTGCAAAATGGCGCCAGCTGAAGACAACAGGATTCGATTGAGGGGGCCGTTCCGGACCGCCGCCGTTCTGGACCACCGCTGGATCCCCAGGTAATTTAAAGCATTTGGGGGGGGGGTTCGGGAGGGTGGAGGATTTAATTTAAAGGTTCGGGGGTGGGTTTTAGGGGGTTTTAGTGTGCCGGTTTTTTTGCCCTCCCCCTTCCCCCGATTTACGATTTTTTAACGATAAATCGGGGGAATGTGTATTGTATCGTGGCCCTAAGAATTTTTGATGATTTAAAATATATCGGACGATATTTTAAATCGTCAAAAAACGATTCACATCCCTAGTAGCTACTGCAGCTCCTGTTCTGGCATTTACCTTTGTAATAGGCTACAAAGAGCAGGCACAGACAGAAGACTCCAGGCACTTGATCCGAGATAGGAAAAGTTTTTATTCTTTTTCTTTTTGCCAGCAAAAATAACAGATGCAGCTGTATCGCTCAGTAAGACTGCAACCCCCTCCCAAGCAGGCAGTAACTTTTTATACATTCCACATTTCTTATCTTTCGCACATGCGTTCTACACACTGCTGAGCAAGCATATCCCGGCTGAGGAGCTACTTACCCCCTCCCTAGACACCCTGGAACTTTCGTGAAACTTCTCCCGTGTTCTGCAGGAGAGGCTGCCGGGACTTGCAGTTCTGGAAAGGAATTCGTGAGTCTGTAGTAATACTGTCCTGCACATAATACATTCATTGTTCTAATCTAGGTTACAGACTTGACAGGCAGTGAAAGCTTATCAGAGAATAAGAACAGCGAAGCCAAAAATGAAAACGTGCTGAGAGTTTCTCAATGTCCTAACTACAGCTGTATTGCAGACTGTAAGTAAACCCGTCATGAAGCAGGGAATTCTGGTACATGAAGTCCTATTTGGCAGGAGTTTCAGGTTGTCCTCTGTCAGGGTGAAGCCTTCAGCCCACTACATTCCCCCCTTTGATACTTATCAATCGCTATGAAAAGTATCACACCATCACAACGCAGCTGTGGAGCTGAAAGAAACAGAAACAAGAAAAATTAGCAAATTGAGTTCTCAGGGGGGCCCTAATTTCCCAAACAGTCCGATGGTTTCTTCACGGGTTTGAGACGGATGGGCCCTATTGGCTCCACCCCCCTTTGTAGCCGACTTGACATGAATGGAAAGATGGCCCAGGATAAAACAGGAGGATGGTTAAACAGGTTCTATAGGTTCAGAGGTAGGCACAGAGGAATACATATGCAGTGACAGGAGCTGCGTGGCTGTTTTGCATTCAGCAATGTCCTCCATCATCCGACGAAGGCAGTTGAGCAAGAAAGGAATAATACAGGGTCCTAAAAGACAAAACAGAATTAAACTAGCTAGGATAACAACAAGTTCTTAAATCCACCGATCATGGAAAACCAACCACTGAATCCGTTGGCCCAGTCCCAAGCACTATTCCACTGCTGGACAGGGACGTGAGCCATCTCGACCATGCGATCAGTGATGTCTTGGATAACCTTGCTTTGGTCATCTACCTGCAAACAACAATTGGAGAGGTTAAATGTTCCGCAAACCCTCCTTCCTGGGCCAGAGGGTAATCTAAAACCAATCTATTCTGGTACACTGCAGTCATAATCTTGGTATTTTGTTTTGCCCAGAGTTTAAGAGCGAAAGCAGTGTCATTGGTGATGAGCTCCAGGACTGCCTGAAGCCTGATGATCCGATGCAATTAATGCTGCTTGGAAGGGTTCCCAAGCTGCCCTTTTAGCAGCTTCATCTGCCCTCTGATTTCCCCTGGCAATAGGGTCCGATTTTCTGGTAGGTGCCTTGCAATGCATCACGGCCACTTTGCAGGGTAGCCAGACGGCATCCAACAACTTGCGTATTTCTTCTGCATTGATCAAATGTTTGCCCTCTGCTGTTAGGAAACCCCGCTCTTTGTATAGTGCACCATGAACTTGAATTGTGGGGGAAGCATACTTAGAGTCTGTATAGATGTTGACAGTCTTTTCCTCTGTCAACTGCAAAGCTCGGTTGAGGGAAACTAGTTCAGCCTCAGGTGGGGGGACACTGTTCCTGTTGTAGCTGCTGCAGCTCCCGTTCTGTCATTTACCTTCAGCTCTTTCCTCTCCTGTGCTGGAGGGAGCTCCTGGCCCCTGTGTTACCTGCCTCAGGTGGGGGTCACTGCTCCTGTTCTATCTGCTGCAGCTCTCGTTCTGGCATTTACCTTCAGCTCTTTCCTCTCCTGTGCTGGAGGCAGCTCCTGACCCTGTGTTACCTGCCTCAGGTGGGGGACCCTGCTCCTGTTCTATCTGCTGCAGCTCCTGTTCTGGCATTTACCTTCAGCTCTTTCCTCTCCTGTGCTGGAGGCAGCTCCTGGCCCTGTGTTACCTGCCTCAGGTGGGGGACCCTGCTCCTGTTCTATCTGCTGCAGCTCCCGTTCTGTCATTTACCTTCAGCTCTTTCCTCTCCTGTGCTGGAGGGAGCTCCTGGCCCCTGTGTTACCTGCCTCAGGTGGGGGTCACTCCTAACAGTTGTACTAAAGGAAGTTGCCCCTTTGGGATTTCCTTCAGGAGCAGTCAGGACTGTTAGGGAGTGCACATTTTACCTTTTTTCTTTGGGAATGGACTCAGTACTGGGTGCTTTCTTCTGCCTCGTCCCTTAATGTGAGAAGGGATTGGGGTCGGAGAAAGTACCAGGGGATTTTGTATTTATTCATATTTAGTTATCATTTCATATGTTATTATTTACTTGAATTTAGATTATGTTTTGAAACTCTCAGTTTTTTCTTGCATGAAAGTGATATATAAATATTGTTGTGATTCATAGGACTCTCTGCACAAGAGTTTACAGCTTTGAAACTATCAGATAGGAGCTGCTTGTAGTAATATAAGGACATTTAAGATGGATGCCCCTAAGAACTACATTACCCAGACTTCCCAGGGTTAGTATCCAGGATGATTGTCTCAGGGAACAGCTGATCACGGAGGGGCCACACCCCTTCTGCTGAAGGCTACCAGGTACAATAAATAGGGCAGAATGCATTAGTGAAGAGGCAAATAGGAAGTAGATGAGAGGCTGTAGGCAGATGGACATTAGGTCTTCCTTGGAGACAGCCTCAGAAGAAGATGAAGCAGAACTCCTGATTCCTGCTGCCATTAAGTGAAGCTGATGCCTTAGATGATTAAAAGAAAAGTACTTTGTCCTGGCATTTAAAGAAGTTGTGACATTGAAGTGCTTAGAAAAACTCTACTGGAGTTCAGACATTTAGAAAGAAAGGGAATATAATGTTTGGAGAATCTCCTTTGTTATATCTGGTGAAAAATACACGGGGGAGGTTGGTTTAAAGGAAATACCATGTACTTTTGAATATAAGCAGCCATGTGAGGTTTGCTTTGTGAGAGGAAAGCCTGGGACATAGTAGGTTAAAGGTCAGGGAAAAGAGAATGGCCATCCCCCCCTGAAAGACTGCAGCACTGCTGAGGAATAACCTTAGTTATTTATTCCCAATATCTAAGGAATTAATTACTTTGTAAATTGTTATCTTCTTGTTATGATTTCTTGTTTTTAATCTATTCTTTCCATACTGCCTCTGGTTAACCCCCCACCCAGTTTTTCTTCCCTGTTGAAATGTATTTTCCAAGCCTTCAGTTAACATGTGACCCGGGATGATGTCCCCACTAATACCGGTATATAAAAGTTTCTAAATAAATAAATAAATAAAATTTATTTTGTTTTAATTTGCCCATTTGTGGAGCTATTCTCTATCTTTAATTGCCATTTTAACCTCAGTTATCATATGCCCTTTTGATAAGCCAGGTTTTTAGATCTTTTTTAAACTTTATATATTCTTTCTGAAGCTTCAGCTCTGCCGGGAGCAGGTTCCATAATTTGGACCCGCTATCGATATTGCTCTTTCCCTGACCTCTGATAAGTGTGCATTTAAAATCGACAGAACATTAAGCAGACCTTTCTTTGCTGACCTTAGATTCCTTTCTGGTATGTGGAAGTGAAGGGCAGCATTTAACCACTCTAAGGATTTCATTAATACAGGAAGGTTTTTGCCTGGGATAATCTAGTGGTGGAGCCAGAGCTCATTTTTTTGGGGGGGTGCCAAGGTTACCATGGATGGACAGGAGACATACAGGTCTGAGCCCTCTTGGTTGTAATCTTATCCATAAATAAAGCTTTAGGGGTCGAGTTTCAAAACCGTGCGTGCATCCATGTGCGTTTGGTTCCCGGTGCGCGTACATGGATGCGCCTATTTTAACATTCATATACGCATGTGTGGTCGGACCACGATTCACATGCATAGGGTGTGGGAATTTTCAAATTACACATGGCCACGCAATCAACTTTTTCTCCAGTTCCCTCCCAGTCTGTTCCAATTAAGGAGTGGATTGGGAGGGAACTTCCTTCCCCCCTGCTTAACCTTCCTTCCCTTTCCCCTCTCCATCTTGACTCCTAACCCTTAATTAGCTACTCCAAATTTTTTATTATACTACATACTGCTCCTCTGGAGTAGAAGTATTTTCTGCTTTTCGGCTGGCTGCCGGCACATTCTTCTCTAAGACAGAGGCTAATGGCCTCTGTCCAGGCCAGCCTTCATCTCGGCTTGCCCCTTCCCACACAGACTATGTCCCCTCTCGGCCAACCCCTTCTCAGGGCCTGGCACTTCTGCGTGTAACGAGGGTAACGCACGTAACAGGCATGTTCTAAAATGTGCACGCTGCACGCAAGGCCAAGCCATGTGTGTATCTCCTGTTTTTTAAGTGTGCAGGCCTTTGAAAATTAAGGTTAGAGAGCACCTAACAAAGAATTTCTATGTAGGCTACAACAGCTGTTATGCACCATGTGAAACTTTAAAATATTTTAAATTAATTATTTCAGGCACTTACCAATATTAAAAATCTTATTTATCTGTATTCATTTTATTGTAGTTTATAAATACATAAGAATATCATATAAAAAGCAAAGAGAACATAAACATCAGATCCATTCAAACAAGTAATAAAACAAATATTAGGGATGTGAATCGTTTTTTAACGATTTAAAAAAATTGTCAGATATTTTTTAAATCGTCAAATTCCCCCGATTTATCATGAAAAATCATAAATCAGGGGAGGGGAAAGGCGGGAAAACCGGCACACCAAAATAACCCTAAAACCCACCCCGACCCTTTAAAACAAATCCCCCATCCTCCAGAACCCCCCCAAAATGATTTAAATTACCTGGTGGTCTAGTGGGGGGGTCCCGGCGCGATCTCCCGCTCTCGGGCCATCGGCTGCGTTAATAAAAATGGCGCTGATGGCCCTTTGCCCTTACCATGTAACAGGGCAAAGGTAGCACCGGCGCCATTTTGAATATTGGCCAAAAGTCCCTGGGGGTCCAGCGGGGGTCCGGGAGCGATCTCCTGCACTTGGGCCGTATTGCTAATATTCAAAATGGCGCCGGCGCTACCTTTGCCCTGTCAGATGGTAAGGGCAAAGGGCCATTGGCGCCATTTTAATTAACTCAGCCGATGGCCTGAGAGCGGGAGATTGCTCCCCGTGCTCCCGCTGGACCACCAAGTAATTTTAAAACCTTTTTTGGGGGTTTGGGAGGGTGTTTTGATTATCGGATCGGGCGCAGTCGTTAATCAGAACTCAAATCGGGCTGGGCGATAAAAATTTTAAGATTTGGATCAGAACCGGAACCGATCAGATTCCGGTTCCGATTCACATCTCTAACAAATATCTTTCTAGAAAATCAGAGGTAATCATAACTACAATAAAACAGCACTAATCATAATTATTAGAACAAGTGCAGAGCAGAACTAGGACAGATCATATTACAACTCAACATGCAAAAGAAAAACAAATTCAAATTCTGGTATCACCTCAGCAAAACAAAATCCTTCCACTGCTAAAAACGTTGGGGTACATTTTAATACCCACACATGCACATCCCTGTCTGAATGGTTCCCAGCGTGCACACAGGGATGGGAGAATTGTATATGTGCACCAGTGCGCATGTTATAAAATCTGATGGCCATGCGTGACTCATATGTGCAAGGACTGGGATTTTAGCAAAATATGCACACGACACAATCAGGCCTCCCCCAGTTCCCTCACAGTCCAATTAAAGAACAGACTGGGTGGAAACTTTCCTATCCCTAACTCTTCCCTTCCTACTTCTTCCCCTCTCCTCCCCGATCCCTAACTTAATCCTCCCTATCCCTAATGTTGTTATTTTAATACCTACTGTTTCCTGGGACCAGAAGTAATCTCTGCACACTGGCCAGCTGCCTGGACCTGGTTGCCTGGGATAGTGCTAATGCCACCCCCTGGTCCAACCCTCCCTGCCCAGACCACGCCCCCAGGCCTGCCCCTTTTTATGCGCATGGCCAGTTTGTTCTAAAATGGGTGCAGGGTGCACAAGGCCTGTTTTTTTATTCACATGACCCTTTTAAAATCAGGCCGTTTGTGAAGTAAGAAACCCCTGCAAAAAAACCCCAAAAAAGATATCAAGAACCTTACCATTCCATAAATCACAGCACAAAATCTCAGGCATCAAACAGCACTCTTATTTATAAAAGATATCAAGAACTTTACCCTTCCATACAATCACAGCAGTGACTCTCAGGCATCAAACAGCACTCTTATTTATAAAAGATATCAAGAACCTTACCATTCCATACAATCACAGCACTTACTCTCAGGCATCAAACAGCACTCTTATTTATAAAAGATATCAAGAACCTTACCATTCCATACAATCACAGCACTAACTCTCAGGCATCAAACAGCACTCTTATTTATAAAAGATATCAAGAACCTTACCATTCCATACAATCACAGCACTGCCTCTCAGGCATCAAACAGCACTCTTATTTATAAAAGATATCAAGAACCTTACCATTCCATACAATCACAGCACTTACTCTCAGGCATCAAACAGCACTCTTATTTATAAAAGATATCAAGAACCTTACCATTCCATACAATCACAGCACTAACTCTCAGGCATCAAACAGCACTCTTATTTATAAAAGATATCAAGAACCTTACCATTCCATACAATCACAGCACTGCCTCTCAGGCATCAAACAGCACTCTTATTTATAAAGATATCAAGAACCTTACCATTCCATACAATCACAGCACTGACTCTCAGGCATCAAACAGCACTCTTATTTATAAAAGATATCAAGAACCTTACCATTCCATAGAATCACAGCACTGACTCTCAGGCATCTAACAGCACTCTTATTTATAAAAGATATCAAGAACCTTACCATTCCATACAATCACAGCACTGACTCTCAGGCATCAAACAGCACTCTTATTTATAAAAGATATCAAGAACCTTACCATTCCATACAATCACAGCACTGACTCTCAGGCATCAAACAGCCCTCTTATTTATAAAAGATATCAAGAACCTTACCATTCCATACAATCACAGCACTGACTCTCAGGCATCTAACAGCACTCTTATTTATAAAAGATATCAAGAACCTTACCATTCCATACAATCACAGCACTGACTCTCAGGCATCAAACAGCACTCTTATTTATAAAAGATATCAAGAACCTTACCATTCCATAGAATCACAGCACTGACTCTCAGGCATCTAACAGCACTCTTATTTATAAAAGATATCAAGAACCTTACCATTCCATACAATCACAGCACTGACTCTCAGGCATCAAACAGCCCTCTTATTTATAAAAGATATCAAGAACCTTACCATTCCATACAATCACAGCACTTACTCTCAGGCATCTAACAGCCCTCTTATTTATAAAAGATATCAAGAACCTTACCATTCCATACAATCACAGCACTGACTCTCAGGCATCAAACAGCCCTCTTATTTATAAAAGATATCAAGAACCTTACCATTCCATACAATCACAGCACTGACTCTCAGGCATCAAACAGCCCTCTTATTTATAAAAGGCAGCAATACAAATATCACACCAGACCTAGAATACTAATACACCACCTACTAGGCAAAGTGAACAAGCTGAACTGGTACAAATCCCTACAGAGAAAATACACAAGAGCAGAACACAGGTCGACCCTTATCTAATAGAGAAATAGCAGCTGCAAATTAGAAACCAAAATATGCAGACAAAACCAAAACAGAAACCCTGAGAAATAAGACTGAACAATGGACTCTAAAGAAACAGCTAACACTTGTCTGATATTTTTATTTTTCTAATCTGTTGGTCCTGGTCTCTTGTTTCCACTTTCCCCTTGTCACTCTTGTCCTAATTCTATCTCCAGGGTCTCTTCTTTATTTCTTCTTTCCTCACACACACACACACACTCTCTCTCTCTCTCTCTCTCTCTCACTCTCACTTGCTCTCTCTTTTGTCTCACAAACAGGCTCCCACTCTCCTAATATTACCAACATGTTGTTTGTTTTTTTTGGTTGATGCCACACACTGAACAGAGTATTTCCAAGTATTTTTCACTGTGATGCCCAAGTCCTTTTCATGGATGGTATCTCCTAATATGAAATCTAACATCTCTTCCTCTCTCACAAACACACACAGGCTCTCACTCTCACACACTTTTCCTCATACACTCACAGGCTCTCAGGTTCCCACACGCAAACACAGGTCCCCCCATTGTCTCTCACACCCACCCACCTATACTCTCATATACACACATGCACACACACACAAGAAATGTCTCAGTCATTCTCTCACTGCCTACCTTGTTCTTGCTCCTTCCCTCTCACTCACTCCTTCCCTTTCCTTCTTCCCTGTCACTCTCTCTTTCCCTTCCCTTACAAGATTTGTAGTAAGAGAGAAAGAACTGTGGTGCTGGACATTCAGATTTATTGTTCCATCCATCCATTATTGTCTACAGTAAAGTTATTATTTTGGATAGTAATTCACTAGTCCCTGTGACTTCTTTGGGAAGACAGCACAAAGTGTATGCAAATTCACTTCACCTAGGGGATTCAGGAAAAGTCACCTCGCACTGGGACCTGAAATGACCCCCAAGTTGAGTAAAGGGAAACATAAGAGCTAATCAGGGTCATTGCCCTGAAAAGCCTATAAATCCTTTTATGGCCCCATTGGGTAGCAGTCCACACCCAGGGATGGGGTTACACATGCACAATTGGACAGGATCAGTCACTGTTTTGATGATTGGCAGCATATACGGACTTTAAATCCGTATATGCTGCCAATCCATATTCCTAGATGGCTTAAAAATCTAAAGCATTTATATTTACAATAAGAACAAACATAATTAAATCAATTTAATAATGAATTCCTCTGCCAGAAGATTCACACCCTTACTACACTAAATCCTAAAACTTGATTTGCGTTTAAAGAGAGCAAATCACATCTGAATCAGGCACCAGCTACTGCAGGTTAAATGCTTCATGGAAGAACAACATTGTTAAATGTGTTTTTTGTTTTTCCAAAGATATAAAATTTGGTTCCTGCTGCAAACATTCTGGTAATGAATTCTGTAACACCTGTTACTGAAAATATGTCCCAGACTCCCAGCCAGTCTGATGATTTTCTCAATGAGCACATGAAGAAGACATTTACCAGTTGATTGTAAATCTCTTTTTGGCCTATATATTCTTAAGAAAGAGCTGATAGGAAGAGGTATATCACTACTGAGAGCCCTCTGAATCACTGGCAAGATCTTACATTTTATTTCCACTGCATAGCAGGCCAGTGGAGTTATCTTACAAATCATTTGCTCTTTCCCAGAAGGACCCATTACTATTCCTGCAGCTGAGTTCAGCACCATTTGTAAAGCTTTCAAAGCTGAACAGCAACTCCAAGATACATAGATTTGCAATAATCCAACTTTATCAATTTTAATGCCTGCAATTCTCTTCTAAACTCCGCTAAACAGATGAATGGTTTTAAGCCACACAATTCTTGAAGCTTGAAATATGCAGCTCTAATAGAAGATTTACAGGGTCATTCATCAAATCATATTAGGGCCTCAATGAATGATAAAAAGGGTCTAACACATGATATCCATGTGATCTTTATCCCGTCAAGCATTTGCATGCAAATTTTATAGTAAGTATGCAAAAGTTAACTTTTTATGCAAATGACTGACTCTTACCTTGTGTCATGAACATTGAATGCACAGTAATGTGGGATTTAATGTTGGAAATAACACTTTTTTTTGGTTCTGTAAAGGGAAAGAAAGTTTTTATCAAGGGTCATGGCTATGATGATGGCTAATATTGTAATCATGGAAACGAGGGCTTTTCTCACACATACCTACACAGCCCCGCTAGGCCAAATAAAATACCTTTTCTTACCTGCCCTGTTTTCCAAAATATTCTATGTTAGGGGAAAGTGGGATACTGGCTGCTTTACTGGCCCATTTATGTGATGGAATCAGGATTTACATGCACATATGCACATATTTCAAATAGGGCACACATGTGATGCTTTCAGCCCATTGGATACCAAGCACACATATATGTGCCTTGGTTATAAGGGTTGAAGCCATTTCATTACATGCATAATTGGTATCAGGCTGAATGCGCCTACATGTGTGCCCTATTCGATATGAGCATGCACATGTGTGTGCGAATCCTACTTCTGCCATGCATGTGAGAGGATTTTAAGCATGAGATAAGAATCACAAGAAGGTGAAAATGGTGAATTTTTTTTTTTTTTTTTGCTTTGGAGTGCATAAGACAGAATGCTCTCTGTAGGTTTGTGTATTTGGTTACTTGGATTAATAAAACATTTTTTACTAAAAGGGACATGCGCTCACATTATTACCAGTTTCACCTGTTTGTTCCCAGTTCACCTAAGCTAGGGATAGGACTTCCAAAGCTCCCTAACGTATTTGTCTTTTTTTCCCCCATTATCCTCTAGCCGTAAGAGCCTGCTGTCGAGTCTACATTTTTTTTCTTGTAAGACTTACACGCCATCCATAGAAATAGTAAAGTTATGAGACAGGGGATCCTGGTGCGTGCCTGTGTGCTTAACGTTTAAACGCGCACATCTATTGGCCTCCCCAAACACGCCAGTGCTCATCCCTTTTCACAACTTTTCACATGTATGCACACTCCAAAATATGCGCATATTTGGGTGGCATTAAAAAGAAAACTCTCTGCAATTCAATCCAACTTGTACGCATATCTCCCAGTTTGTGCACGGGCTGTGCTAATTCATCTCACATCGTGATAAGCCATTCCATGACACAAATATTTATCGCAAATTATGATTTTTAGCTACATAATGCAGCATCTCAAAAATTTGCATAACCACATCCCCTTTTTATCGTAGCCGCTATGCACAATATTCCCACAATAAATATAGCAATCTGATGAATCTAAGATAGAAAAGTAACTTTGTAGGCTATCCTCTGTAGCCCTGGAAATATCCTCCTTCTTACCCTTCTCAATGTACTCCATCTCAAACCTCCAGCGAGCTATCATCCCCTGCGAGCTAACATCCTTGCTAGCTAACACCTGTACATATTCTGTATATTAATTGTATATAACGTGATATGAGAACCTCCATGCAATTCCGTGTTGATTTATGTAATCTAACTCGTCTCCATTCCATTCTCCCATCCCTCCCCCATGCCATTCTCTCCTCCCTGCCTTGCCCTCTCAAAAGTTTTATTTAGTGCTTCTGTTTTCTAAGTTCTCTCGTCTAGCATTATTCTCCTCTTCAGTTATATGTTCCCTTTAAAGCCGGTTGCTAATGCTGTTATATGTAAACGGATGAGATGTTCCCAACGTTCGTCGGTATATAAAAGCTGTTAAATAAATAAATAAATAAATAACTATAATGAGCTCAGGGTTTCTTACATAGCAACCACTGTAAAGTTGTATTTGGTTGCCATGGTGCACATGCCATGCCATGTAGCTGGTGCACAGTTCTTTGATTCTAGTTGGCATGGAATAAATCCCATAGAAACAGAAACATAGAAATGATGGCAGAAAGGGTCCAAATGAGGTTCCTTTCGGGAGTGTGTGTGTGTGTGTGGGGGGGGGGGGGGGGATAGGGAGGGTGCATAGGTTTTACCCATTTGACTCGGGGCAAGGGCTCTTTGTAGATTTCATTGGTCTAGAGACCAGCACTGGGGAACAGACATTAGCCAGGGTTTGCAGTTCTTTATGTGAGAGGGAGCTACAAGCTATATGAAATAATTTGCTTATTTATTTCGGGCTAAGTATATTTCTTGTCTGATTTTTGTAATATTTTGTACCTGGGGGGAGGTTATTTTACTTGTGATCAAATATTCCTAAACTGTGTACTGAGGCTGAAAAAGAGAAAAAAATATGTTGCATAAGTTTGACCAGTCTGTCTAGGGGGAAGGACTCTTTTGTAGATATCATTAGACTAGAGACCAGCATTGGGGATCAGAGATTAGCCAGGGTTTGCAGTTCTTCCTGTGAGAGGCAGCTAGAAGGAATCTGAAAGAAAAAAAAAATTCCTGCAAATAATCTCAACTGTTCAGTTCCCTCCTTCCCTGCCTCCCTCCCTACCCCTCTTCCCACCCATCCCAGAGTTTACTTTTCTTATATAGTCTTCAATTCAGTGTTCACTAAAGAAGACCCTAGGATAAGGACTGTCACTTGTTAACAAGGCAGTGGATGGGACTAGAGTAGATAAAACTCTGCTTATTGAAGAGAATGAATGGGAAGAACAGGGTCCATTTACCATTACACACTGTCTCCTGTCAGTCAACAAATTTGCAATCCACGCTATTACTTTGGCACCCACTCCCAAGCTTCTCATTTTGTTCAAGAATCTCCTCTATGATGTTAGATCTTTAGGTAATACAGACTGTACTATGGTGATTATCTCTACACTTCATTATTCTGAAATGCATGTGTGATTACTGTAATAACTCAATGCGGTATCACATCTATTCACAATTTTTAGGCTCAGAAAAATGTATGCTTACATTGGGTATATGATAATAGACATATAAAGGGTTGAATTTGCAAACGTTTGAATCAAGTATGCAGTAACACCAATTGTAATGGTTTCAGATCTAGTCTGAGACAGAATTTTGTAACCATTTGTTTTCATTTGTAGCTCAACCAATACATTAAGGAGGTTCAATTTAAAACCCCTGATGGATATGAGATCTTCTTTGATGAGAAAGGGAATGTGCCTGCTCACTATGACATCATAAACTGGTATCTGTTCCCCAATGGCTCATTCAGCAGCAGCAGTGTTGGAAAATTTAATTTATCAGCATCAAGTGGTCAGCAGCTCTTTGTGAACCAAAGTGCCATCTTGTGGAATCCGTACTATACTGAGGTTTGGCATTTTCTATTCTGTTCTCATTAGACTATGTATTGCATTCTGTTTAAATAATCAATAATTTAAACCTGAATGGCAGGGGGAAAATAGATACGGAACCAACAGCAGGAGGTGAGGGAAATGAATGACTGCGATGCAATGTGTGACCACGCCCCCCCTTGACGTCACTGGGAGCCCCGGCGATGGTTGAAGAGCGCCTCACCATCAGGTGCCACGCGCCATGCGTCGCGTGCCAAAGGGGCGCGACAAAGGGGCTCTCCCCTTTGTGCACCCCTTCGTGCAACCCTTGTGCTTCTAAAAAAAAAAAAAAAAATCTTTTATATTTTTCTGTAATTTAACCTTTATTCCAATTCTTTACCTTTTCTTTTCGCTTGTTAACAATTTTAATTAGAAATGTTCATTGTATTAGACTATGGAAATGTATTTCCTGCTATTCTGTTTAATGTAAACTGGTATGATTTACATCGGATGTAAGAATGTCGGTATATAAAAATTAAAAATAAATAAATAAATAAATATCATCATAAGATACCAGCTATAAGTCAAATCATCATTCATGCTTTTCCAACAAGAGCCCAAAGCATGTTACAGGATGTATAGCAGATATTTAAAATCTAATATGCAAAAAACAGAATAATTTAGTACAGTAGAAGTTCAAATCAGAATGCAGGTGATTGTACAGAAGTATATCAGAAATATCAGATACTGCTTGTGAAAACAGGAAGTTTAGTAGAGTGGGCCTAGGGTTTATATATCCATACATATTTATGGAGATTAGATTATACAGGATTGATGTTATACATCAATCCTGTATAATCGAATCTCCATAAATACAGATCTTCAACGGTTTATGTTTTTACCAGTTTTCAGAAGGTTGGGAGATCTGGGATGAGTCTGTTTGGTGCTAGGGTATTTTATATGGCTGGGACTGATTATTTTTCCGGTACTAGACTTGAAGCTTGTGGGTACTGGATCAGGTAGGGGATTTGAGATGGGATTGTAGGTGGGAGGGGAGAGGCAAGAAGGTGAGGATTAGAAATGGACCATGTTTTTTTTTTTCTGAATTTGAAGAGGGGTTGAGTGGGTGGGGACACTCTTGGACTCTTTTGAGGGGTGGAGGGGAGATTTGTCACTATACCTGGCATTAATGTCAGTGATTTAGCAGGGTGGGTGATGGGGACTGGAGGCCCATAAGGATTTACACAAAAGTTATTTGCATCTTATCTTGCTGTTTGTTTGTCTGCAGTTCAGAAAGCAATATAGGAAGATTTTATAGGTGGTCCAAAAAAAGGACTACCAAAATGGTGTTGAGTCTACACCCAAAGCCCTATGAGATATGATGTAGAGATCAAAGATGTGTACCCAGGCATACAAATGAGAAAGCATAGCATGCATCTTATTCATTTATTCAATGCTCATTAAAAGAAGGAACCAATCCTCATTTAGAACTAGTGACCCAATCTCAGTTCAGAAGTAGGGAGTTGTTCCTTCTATGAAAGTAAAATGCACACATTAATAAGAAGTAGCTGTAGACTAAGCCTCCTACTGGCAGCAGTAGAAATGCTGCACTGGAGCAGGGATGAGGTAAGGTCATACCTCCTTATGTGGATGAGCAGAGGATCGTTCCTAGTAGGCTGTTGAGAAGTGGAAGTTATGCTGGAGAAGCAATGGGGGTGATGACAGCAATATTTATTGCTCCATCAGGTTTTTGGGCAAGGATGCAAATCTCCAGTAGCTTTTATATCTATTGGGCTGCTGATGGTGGGAGGGAAATTAGAGCTTTTGGTAAATGCAGCACTTGCCATCTTCATTCCTCCTATTTAGCGCTGTGTTTCCAACTGAAAAATTGTCAGATAATTGTAATTTTGGACAAATATGAATTAAAGTCAAGTTTAGCGCAGACGCACCATGCCAAATATTTTGCAAATTATACACTATTTTTGCCCTATGAGTATAGACTGATAGCAAGATGGATGAACCAGCAATTGAAAACAGCTGGAAAAAGTGAAACATGCCTAAAAATGAAGATAAAGGGGTAGATTTTCCACATGTGCGCGCTGCGTCCATGTGCGCGTGCTTCCCAACACGCACATGGATGAGCTGATTTTCTACCAGGTGCGCACCGGTGCGCACATGGTGGAAAATCCATGGGCCGCGCACACATGTGCACCGGAATTTATAATCCGCACATGTATGTGTGGGTAGTATGCACAAGGGGAGGGGGGGTTGCAATTCCCATGCAGCAACACATTCAGGCCTTCCCCAGTTCTCTCCCAATCCGCTCCACTTAAGGAGCAGACTGGGAGGGAACTTCCCTACCCCCCTACCCATACTCCCTCCTTGTTCCCCTTATCTCCCCACCCCTTAAACTTCCTTCACTTTTAATGCATATCCAGCATAGCTCTCTGCTTCAATGGCAGGAGAGCAAGACTGATACTTCACTTTCAATGCAAAGCCAGCATGGCTCTCTGTTTCAACGAGGGGAATGAAGAAACATGGATCTATATTCAGGCAACAACCAACAAGGACTGAATTACATAGTCTGGATAAACAGATAAGCATGGGTATAGTTTGCTTATTGTGGTGGTTAATACCCCTAACTAATTAAGCTATTTCACTTAGATGCAGTTCCAACACTGCTCTCTACATTAATGGCGGGGGTGGAAGGGAAATAGAATAAAAAAGGTTACTAAGAGCCAAGAGTAACATAAGTATGAGAGAGAAAAAAAAGTGAGAAAGCTTGCTGGGCAGACTGGATGGGCCGTTTGGACTTCTTCTGCCGTCATTTCTATGTTTCTATGTTTTCTATGTTTTTTCTTTTTTTCCCTTTGTTTGACAACTTACTTCAGCTGCCGAGCACTGCCAGCACTGGCAACTGTCCGGCATGCAAGTCTTCGGGACAGCCATCAATAGTACTGTCCTGGCCCACTTCCCCACCCAGAACATGCCCCCCCCCCGGGCTACCCTTTCCAGGAAACCCAGCATTTGTGCGCATAACGGCCTTTATGTGCGTGGCTGGGCCTCTTGGAAAATTCACCCCGCAACGCGCATGGCCCAGCCATGTGCATAAAACCCGGATTTTATGCACGAGGGCAGTTTAAAATCTACCCTATATAGCATTAAACAAAATATCTTACCCTCTGGTAAAAATTCATAGTGTAAAATAAACCTTTTTCCTAGTTTCTTTGTTGAATCTCTTTGGTAAAGTAGACATTAGGGACCTATGCTCATCTAAAATGAATGTGCCTGCTGAATAAATCGAGGCCTTTTTTTTTCATTAAATCTAAAATAAAATATGCTTCCACCCCCTCTCCCTCAAATTTTTGCCTTTTTCATTTCAGCAAATAGCATACACTATTTTCAGAAAAAAAATCAGATTTAAATGACCCCGCCTTCCCCACCACCACCAGATATGTAGTTCAGTCATAAAATTGTCCAATATTTTACATGTAGATCACTATCAGACATGTTCTTTTTATTGGGAAGAATTTGAGGATGTTGCAATTAATATACTGGGAGGGTACTAGCTTAACTGTGCACAGCTGGGTAAAGTCTGCACATACATTTTACTAGGGATGTGCAGTCATTTGAAAAAGAATGCACAGGCTGAAACTAATTAATTAATTAATTAATTAATTAATTAATTACTTTAAAAATATTTATTAAGCACACCCTCCAAAGTTTGGGATGGGTTACAAATAAAAACAAACATAATGTAAATCAATACATGAGACTAAAACAAATAAGTTCAACAACATAAATATTAAAATAAACTAATAATAATAAAATACTTCAGAGAAATAATAATAGAGATTAAGATAAAAACTTTGATGGTGTAATATTGAAGATATTGAGGGAGGGGAAAGTGAAAAGGATAATGATGACGCACATAAATCTGGGAAGGCTTATAAGAAAAGATGATGTTTAAGAGCTTTTTTGAAATCTTTTTTATTGGCAGTTAGTCTTAAGTCAGTAGGCAGTGTATTCCAATGAATAGGGCCTGCAATTGAGAAGGCTTGCTTTCTGGTTATAGCTAGTCTTGTTGTTTTAGGAGACAAAATTTGTAAAAGGAGTTTGTTTTTGGATCTGAGATTTTTGCAAGGGGTGTATATATGTAATTCTGCAGATAACCAGATAGAAATATTGTTGTAAATCATGCTATGAATAACTGTCAAAGTTTTGTATTGGAAACCTCCTCATCTCCCTCACAGAAACCCTCCTCATCTCCCTCACAGACCACCTCATCATGGGATTAGACAAAAGACACTCCTTCTTGCTAGTGCTCCTCGACATCTCGGTGGCATTCGAAACGGGGAACCACTCTATCCTCCTTAATTGTTTATACAACACAGCGATAACTGGAATGGCTTTTAGGTGGTTCGACTCCTTTCTCAGTAGCAGAGGATATAAAGTAAAAATCAACAACAAAGAGTCCCCATGCATCATTTCTTCTCTAGGAGTACCCCAGGGCTCCTCCCTATCTCCCACCCTCTTCAACATCTACCTCCTCCCCCTATGCCAGCTGCTAACAAGCCTACAACTAAAACACTACCTCTATACGGATGACGTACAAATCCTGATCCCTATAACTGAATCCTTAACGAAAACTCTTAAGTTCTGGGACAACTGCCTTCAAGCCATCAACCTCCTCCTCACCAGCCTAAATCTGGTACTTAACTCTGCCAAAACAGAACTTCTCTTCATATCCCCTGAACACAGTGATACCCCGCAGCTGACCCACCCTTACACGTTAATCACAGAAGCAAGAGATCTTAGAGTTATAATTGACAATCATTTGAACTTAAAGAAGTTCATCAATCACACAACTAAGAACTGCTTCTATAAACTACAGGTGCTAAAAAGACTTAAACCTCTTCTGCATTTTCATGACTTCAGATCTGTCCTCCAGGCCGTTATATTCTCCAAGATAGACTATTGCAATTCCATTCTACTAGGTCTACCCTCCTCCTCCATCAAACCTCTTCAGATGCTCCAAAATGCAGCCGCTAGAATCCTAACAAACATCAACAGAAGAGATCATATTACACCCATCCTCAGAGATCTGCATTGGCTACCAATAAGCTTTAGGATCCTTCACAAATCCCTTACCATCATTCATAAAACTATTCACCACCAGATCCCCATCATCCTGAAACTTCCACTCAGACTCCACACCTCTTCTAGACCCATCAGGGAAGCCTACAAAGGATCCCTGCACTCCCCTTCTACCAATCCACCCATCTGTTAACCACTAGAGAACAGGCCTTCTCGCCAGTGGGACCAGCCATTTGGAATGCTATCCCCCCCCGATCTCAGACAGGAACCCTGCTTGTTGACTTTCAGGAATAAACTTAAGACCTGGCTATTTCAACAAGCCTTCCCCTAATCCAGGCCTACATCAGCTATGCCACAGACCATTCACTAAGGTCTTGTGTTCAGTGCACTCCATATCAGACATTATAATTGATTTGTTATAATTACCGAGTTACCTTTCTTTTTCTGGCTTCTTCATCTTCCTAGTTCCTCACCCTTGTTTTTATTGTAACTTTTTGCCTCTGCTACTATGTTAAGGTTATTGTTACTACCCCTGGTTCCTTGTAAACTGCTATGATATGATCTGTATCATGAATGTCGGTATAAAAAAGTAATAAATAAATAAATAAAGATAAATAAATGTGCCATTTAACAGGCAACCAATGCAGTTGATAAAAATTGGTGATATATGATCACAAGGCCTGCTGTTGGAAAGAAGTCATGCTGTTGAGTTTTGTAGAAGCTGAAGCGATTGAATAGTAGATTGAGGGAGATCTAGATATAGTGAGTTACAATAATCTAATCCAGAAATAATTAGTGACTGAAGTATTGTACGAAAGTGGTTCGGGTCAAGTAAAGGTTTTATATGTCTGAGAAAGTGAAGTTTGTAGAAAGATGTTTTAAGTAATGCTTTGGTGTATGCGGTTTAATCTAACTTTGGATCAAGTTTGATGACGAGGTTGTAGACCTGTTTCATGATATTGACGGTAGAGTTATCTAGAAGAATAGACTCTGGGATCTGTATTGGGACCCTTACTTTTCAATATATTTATAAATGATCTGGAAAGAAATACGACGAGTGAGATAATCAAATTTGCAGATGACACAAAATTGTTCAGAGTAGTTAAATCACAAGCAGATTGTGATAAATTGCAGGAAGACCTTGTGAGACTGGAAAATTGGGCATCCAAATGGCAGATGAAATTTAATGTGGATAAGTGCAAGGTGATGCATATAGGGAAAAATAACCCATGCTATAATTACACAATGTTGGGTTCCATATTAGGTGCTACAACCCAAGAAAGAGATCTAGGTGTCATAGTGGATAACACATTGAAATCGTCGGTTCAGTGTGCTGCGGCAGTCAAAAAAGCAAACAGAATGTTGGGAATTATTAATAAGGGAATGGTAAATAAAACAGAAAATGTCATAATGCCTCTGTATCGGTCCATGGTGAGACCGCACCTTGAATACTGTGTACAATTCTGGTCGCCGCATCTCAAAAAAGATATAATTGTGATGGAGAAGGTACAGAGAAAGGCTACCAAAATGATAAGGGGAATGGAACAACTCCCCTATGAGGAAAGACTAAAGATGTTAGGACTTTTCAGCTTGGAGAAAGAGATGACTGAGGGGGGATATGATAGAGGTGTTTAAAATCATGAGAGGTCTAGAATGGGTAGATGTGAATCGGTTATTTACTCTTTCGGATAGTAGAAAGACTAGGGGGCACTCCATGAAGTTAGCATGGGGTACATTTAAAACTAATCGAAGAAAGTTCTTTTTTACTCAACGCACAATTAAACTCTGGAATTTGTTGCCAGAGGATGTGGTTAGTGCAGTTAGTATAGCTGTGTTTAAAAAAGGATTGGATAAGTTCTTGGAGGAGAAGTCCATTACCTGCTATTAAGTTCACCTAGAGAATAGTCACTGCCATTAGCAATGGTAACATGGAATAGACTTAGTTTTTAGGTACTTGCCAGGTTCTTGTGGCCTGGATTGGCCACTGGTGGAAACAGGATGCTGGGCTTGATGGATCCTTGGTCTGACCCAGTATGGCATATTCTTATATTGTTGAATTTGGGATTTCCTAAAATCAGTTTTTCAGTTTTTGATAGGTTAAAACTGACAGGGTCATTTATCAAATTGCTTTATGGCATTTTCACATGTGTTAAGGCATTTTCGCATGCGAAAAGCACCGTAATGCATGATGCCATGCACATTTTGAAAAGAAGAGGGATTGGGGAGGAGTCGGAGTTGAGAATTCTGTAAAAGTGGGCTGGCTTCGCAAAGTGAGAAGCCATAACACATGATATCGCACAATTTTAACGCCAAAAATAACTACGCATTTTTCAATTGCGTTAAGCTGTGTGATGTCATGCAATATGCCCATAATGCAATGTACTTGCAAATTCTGTTTTGGGCATTTTTAGGCTGGTGAAGGGCCTGAGATGTGTGAGAGAGGGAGAGAGAGAGAGAGCCTCTGGGGGTGGCACCATAGTAAGCAGCAATTTATGCTACTATAGGAGTCCCACCTATAACTTGAGGTGAGATTTAGGGAGTAGTATAGGGCTTAGGGGCCACTTTTACATACAGAGTGAGATGTTCAAACAGAACAGTGCACTCTTGTGAAGACTTGATGTCCTTCGGAATAAGGAAACTCACACAAAGATGAGATTTGTACAATGTTCTCTTAACCTCTTTCTCTCTTCCTCTTTCCCTCCGAGTGGTGAAATGAGCACTTTGCAGGTAGGGAAATGCAATTATGAAGGGATTACCACAAAGTGCGAAAAGTTAACACACTTTGCGGTAATACTTATGCGAAGTGCTAAGATAATGTACATTGCGATAAATAGGCTATTTCCATAAAACACCCCCCTTTTCCTATCGCATGCGAGATTTAGTGCAGTTTGATAAATCCAGGCCTGAGTTTTTTATGTGGTAGTCATTTTTTTAACTGTAGATAAGGAGAGCTCCAGAAATTTGATTGCATCATTCCAGGTATGCTTGGTTGGAAAAAATAATTGGATGTTATCGGCATAAATCCTATGGGGTGAATTTTCATACATATGCGCAGGTGTACATGTACGTGCGCTACCCGGCATGCACACATGTATGCCTGAGTAACATGCGCATGCAGGCGTGCGGATGTTAGAAATTTGGGGTCAGCATGCACAAGGGGTGCATAATTGTGCACCCTGCATGCGCCGACGTCCACGGGCTTCCCCCATTCCCTACCCCCTACCCTGACCTTACCAACCCTTCCCCTAGCACTCTTATTTTATAAGCCACAAACATATATGCCACGATGGTTAATCCGTTATAATGGCGTTATAAGATAAGAGCACCTTTTTGTTCTATTTTAGAGCTAATTAAGTTTGTGGCATATAAAATAAGTGTGCCTTTTTGTTCTAGTTTAGAGTGAATTAACTTTAAACAAAAAGGGGTAGATTTTCAAACACGCGCGCGTTCGTGTACTTTTGCTGGCGCCTCAGGCGCCTCAGGCGCCAGCAAAAGTACACGGGATTTTAGCAGATACGCGCGGAGCCGCGCGTATCTGCTAAAAACCTGGATCGGCGCGCGCAAGGCTATCGATTTTGTATAGCCGGCGCGCGCCGAGCCGCGCAGCCTACCCCTGTTCCCTCCGAGGCCGCTCCAAAATCGGAGCGGCCTCGGAGGGAACTTCCTTTTGCCCTCCCCTCCCCTTCCCCTCCCTTCCCCTACCTAACCCACCCACCCGGCCCTGTCTAAGCCCCCACCTTGCCGCGACCTGGGGGCGGGTACGGAGGGCCCGGCCATGCCCCCGGACCGCCCCGGCCCGTAGCCACGCCCCCGTACCTGCCCCCAAAACGCTGGCGACACGCCCCGAAAACGCCGCGATGACCCCCGACACGCCCCCCTCAGAGAACCCCGGGACTTACGCGAGTCCCGGGGCTCTGCGCGCGCCGGTGAGCCTATGTAAAATAGGCTCACCGGCGCGCAGGGCCCTGCTCGCCTAAATCCGCCCGGTTTTGGGCGGATTTAGGCGAGCAGGGCTCTGAAAATCCGCCCCAAAGTGTGGAGCCCAATGATTATATTGAAAGGGTGCATAATCACTTTGGTGATGGATGAATGTATGATTTCACCATAATAAATGAATGCTGGTCTTTGCTAAAAAAAAGGACACAAAAAGCAGCAGCTGTCTTTTGTATATGAGGACTTCCCCACTTTTTTAAGCACTATAAAAAAGTTTCCGAAGTTGTGTGGTTTTTCTCACTATGATTATTATATATACCATACCATACAAATATCAGTTTCTGGATTTTCAGTCACAGAAATTATACCGACAACAGACCTTTATCTTGAACTAAACCTGGCAAACAAGAGACATCTTCCATGTCATTTTGCCCTGCTGCAGTACTTTTCATGCTGCATCTTTGGGGTCAGACTTGCTGCCATACCCAAACTTTATACCTAGCGGTATGATTTGCCCCTTTCCTTTGCTGCCATACTCCAAACTCTACACCTTGGGGACTTTTTGTCACTCTGGGGGATTAGTTTGCATTTCTCATGATTTTTTGGTGTGATGATGTGACTCTTTCTGCTGTTTTGTCCTTTTATCTGTGCCATAGGGGTTTACCTGCCACCTTTTCTGCTTCATATTCCATTGATTATGCTGTAGGATATTGATCGCACACTAAGGTTTGGATTTATCAAAATGCACTAAATATTGCCTGTGCTAGAAAAAGGGGTGTGTTTTATGGTAATAGGCACTTTATCACAATTTGCAGTAATACCTATGCAACTTGTGATGAAGCTTCCAGATAAGTGCTATAATCTGGTATGAGAGAGAGAGAAAGAGAGACTAACTTAGCCATAATGCCCTCACACTAGAAAGGTATTTATATCCCTATGGGAGGCCCACCTAGTTACTCGAGGTGAGGTTTAGGTATTATTGTAGGGGTTAGGGGCCAGTTTGACATTCAATGTCAGATGTACAAACAGAACAGTGCTCTCTAGTGAAGATCTGATGATCTTCGGAGTGAGGAAACGCACCCAAAGATGAGATTTGTGCAATGTTCTCTCAACCTAGCTTGATGGACTCTCTACCTGGTAATATCAAGCTAGGTTGAGAGAACATTGCTCATATCTCATCTTTGGGTGAGTGTCCTCACTCCAAGGATCATCAAATCTTTACTAGAGAGCACTGTTCAGTTTGTACATCTCACTTTGAACATCAAACTGACCCCTAACCCCTACACTAATACCTAAACCCCACCTCGAGTTACTAGGTGGGCTTCCCATAGGGATACAAATACCTATCTAGGGAGAGGATATCATGGCTAGGTTAGTTTCTCTCTCTCTTAGTCTCTCTCTCTCCCCTAGATAAGCTACCAAAATTTGCCCCTAACTCCACCCATTTTTCAGATTTACATCACACCAAACAATATGGTGCTATCACATACATTAAAGGCATTTTCACATGCATTAAAGGCACTTTTTGCATGCAATAAAGTGCCATTTCACCATTCATGATTTCATGCCACTGATATCAGTGCACTCTATTAAAAACCTTCAGTATTCTTTTCACTCAAACTTTCTTTTTGTTTTATATTGGAGTGTTTTTTCCTCATGACATAAATGTGAAAAAAGAAAAATATAAATAAGTTTCTCATTCCTCTGAACCTGCTTTTGTGTTCTTTGTTTTCTTCTACCCCTCTAAAATCCCAGTCTATTTCTCTTACACTGGTGGTTTGTTTGGTTTTAATGGGGTCTTTTTTCCACACAAAAAAATATTGGTTAGACAGAAGAAACACAAGCACAAGAGGAAAGATGCTGAGGAGAAACCATTTGAAGTTCAGACTGTGGTAAAAGATTCAGTAGTGTTAGAACTCATGCAAACCAGAAATTTAAGAAATGTAAGAGCAGGAGTTAAGCTATAGAATATGAGAATTGTGTTATTAAAACAAAACCACAAGTACTAGGAAAGCCTTTCTGAGGAGAAACAAATTTCATATTGTGACTACATATTGTGACAGTTTTAATTGGAAAGTAAATTTCAGAAGAAATCCATAATGTCATCAAGCAGTTACATCAAGTTTATGTAGGGAATGCAATAAAAACATATATCATGAAAATATTTACCATTTTCTTCTGTTAAAATTGACATGTGAATGACTGATATCTCCATATCTATCTGCCTTGATGCTATACCCCTCTTGCTAAACTTGGTGGTCTATTTGCTAACATTCCAAGACTTTACACCTTGGAGTTCTGATCCTTTGCCTTGCTTCCTTCCCCTGGACTTTACACCTTGAGGTATTCCTGCCACACTTGGGTGCAGTTTTGTAACACTCATGTTGCTTTCATGTTGATACTACTCTACATGCTACTTCACCCATTTATCAGTGCCTTGTCTTTTTTTTTTTCTGTAACCTTATCTGTTTCTTCCATCTTCGTGGTAATAATGATGCCACTTTTGGCATCACTTTGCCTCTCATGCTGCTTCCAAGGGTTCATGCCACTTATTGGTGACCTCTTTTGCAGCCTTGAAGTGTTATTTCCCCTCTTTTTGCTTCTTTGCTTTTTTTGTTTTTATTTTATTTATTTCAGTTTTTAAAGTTAACACAAAATATGCTTAACTCCAAAACTGGACGAACCTTGGAGAACTCCTGCTATTGCTGTTGCCTTTTTTTTTGGAGTCTTCGTCTATTCATGCCACTTTTGTTGTCACTATGCCATAATAGGTATCTTGGAGTTCTTTCCTCCTTCTAACTTCTTGCTTCATGAAAATTGATGAGAAAACCCCAATTCTGGAGCCTAAAATAGACTACAATGTTCATGATAAATGAAAAAACAAATAAACTTTTTTTTTTTGAAACTTATGAAATGAGGTCTCTATGAAATGAATAAATAAACTGAAACAAATTGTTTCTTCTGCACATACATACTTTTTACATAGAATTTACTTCAAATTCTCTAAGACAACGTATGCACCAAATTTTGATTTAAATTCACATGTAAGTGCTCTGGTATGAACAAAAACTTACACATAAGAAGCAAGTTGTACAGGTGATCAAAAATTAAATTTCAGATCTATTAGTTAAAATTTGTAACCAATCATTAAAATCATCCATTGTACCTGAAGGCTGGAGGGTGGCCAATCCCAATATTTAAAAAGGGTTCCAGGGGTGATCCAGGAAACTATAAACCAGTGAGCCTGACTTCAGTGCTGGGAAAAATAGTGAAAACTATTCTAAAGATCAAAATAACAGAGCATATAGAAAGACATGGTTTAATGGAACACAGTCAACATGGATTTACCTAAGGGAAGTCTTGCCTCACAAATCTGCTTCATTTTCTTGAAGGGGTTAATAAACATGTGGATAAAGATGAACTGGTAGATGTAGTATAGGATTTTCAGAAGGTGTTTGACAAAGTCCCTCATGAGAAGCATCTAAGAACAGTAAAAAATCACGGGATAAGAGGTGAAGTCCTTTCATGCATTACAAAATCGTTAAAAGACTGGAAACAGAGAGTAGGATTAAAAGGTCAATTTTTGCAGTGGAAAAGGGTAAACAGTGGTGTGACTGAGGGATCTATACTTGCTTTTCAATATATTTATAAATGATCTGGAAAGGAATACAATGAGTGAGGTTATCAAATTTTCAGATGATACAAAATTATTCAGAGTAGGTAAATCACAAGTGGATTGTGATAAATTGCAGCAGGACCTTGTGAGACTAGAAGATTACGCATCCAAATATCAGATAAAATTTAATGTAGACAAGTGTAAGGTGTTGCATATAGGGGAAAAAAACATGCAGTAGTTACTAGGGATGTGCAGAGCAAATGTTTATGTTCATAAGTCCATAAGTCGAATGGGGGTCCCATTTGCGGTCAATATGGACTTATGGAGAATTCCATAAGTTGAGTCTATGTCCATATGTTCAAATAAAAATTTAAACCCCTCACCCGCCTTAATCCCCCCCCCAAGACTTACCAAAACTCCCTGGTTGTCCAGCGGGGTCAGGACACCATTCCTGAACTCCTTTGCAAGGAGCACGTGACGTCGGCGTCACGTCGGAGTGACGCCGCGTCACGTGATTCCCCGCGGTTCCGCTCCCGGACCTCTCGTTGGGCCCAAAAGGCACTTTTGGCCAGCTTGGGGGGTCAGGAGGCCCCCCCCAAGCTGGCCAAAAGTGCCATTTGGGCCCAACGAGGGGTCCGGGAGCGAACCCGAGGGGAATCACGTGACGTCGGCGCCACGTCGGAGTGACGCGGCGTCACGTGATTCCCCGCGGTTCCGCTCCCGGACCCTCATGGAACTTTTGGCCAGCATGGGGAGTTTTGGTAAGTCTTGGGGGGGGGGGGGGGATTAAGGAGGGTGAGGGGTTTAAATTTTTATTTAGATCAACAATCGCGATTTCCAACGTATTCAACATAGCTATGTTGAATCAGTTGGAAATCCGATCGTTTACGCCTCATCTTTTTTTTAAGTTAAAAAAAAAAAAAAGTTGCGTTTTCCATTTAAGTTCAAAACGAATGCACACCCCTAGTAGTTACATGACATTAGGTTCCATGTTAGGAGCTACCACCCAGGAAAAAGATCTCGGTATCATAGTGGATAATACATTGAAATTGTTGGCTCAGTGTGCTGCAGCAGTCAAAAAAACAAACAGAATATTAGAAATTAATAGGAAAGGAATGGTGAATAAAACAGAAAATGTCATAATGCCTCTGTATCGCTCCATGGTGAGACAGCAGCTTGAGAACTGTGTACAGTTAAAGTCATCACATCTCAAAAAAGATATAGTTGCAGTGGAGAAGGTACAGAGTAGGACAACCAAAATTATAAAGGGGATGGATCAGGTCCCCTATGAGGAAAGGCTAAAAGGTTAGAGCTGTTCTGCTTGGAGAAGAAATGGCTGAGGGCGGACATGATAGAGGTCTTTAAATTGATGAGACATCTAGAACACGTAGATTTGAATTGGTTATTTACACTTTCAGATGTAAACCGTTGTGACGGTCCCCACCAAACGACGGTATAGACAAGATTTAAAATAAATAAATAAATAGAAGGACTAGGGGACACTCCAGGAAGTTAGCAAGTAGCACATTTAAGACTAATCGCAGAAAATTATTTTTCATTCAATGTACAGTTAAGCTCTGGAATTTGTTACCAGAGGATGAGGTTAATGCAGTTAGTGTAGCTGGGATTAAAAAAGGTTTGGGTAAGTTCTTGGAGAAATGTATTAACTGCTATTAATCAAGTTGACTTAGGGGTGGATTTTAAAACCCCTGTGCGCCGGCGCACCTATTTTGCATAGGCCGCCAGTGCGCGTAAAGCCCCGGGACGCGCGTAAGTCCCGGGGCTTTCGAAACGGGGAGGGAGGGGGCGTGTACGGGGCGTTCCCGAAACGATGCGGCATTTCGGGGGCTGGCCCGGGGGCGTGGTGCCAGCCTGGGGGCGTGGTCGAGGCCTCCGGAACACGCCTCCGGGACCTGAGGACGAGTGGGGCTGCTGGCGACGCGTGCAAAGTTACGCCTGCTTTCAGCAGGCGTAACTTTGCCGACAAAGGTAAGGGGGGGGGGGGTTAGATAGGGCCGGGGGAGTGGGTTAGGTAGGGGAAGGGAGGGGAAGGTGGGGGGAGGGCGAAGAAAAGTTCCCTCTGAGGCCGCTCCGAAATCGGAGTGGCCTCGGAGGGAACAGGCAGGCTGCGCTGGGCTCGGCGCGCGCAGGTTGCACAAATGTGCACCCCCTTGTGCGCGCCGACCCCGGATTTTATAAGATACGCACGGCTACGTGCGTCTCTTATAAAATCTGATGTACTTTTGTTCGCGCCGGTGGCGCGAACAAAAGTACCGGCGCGTGTATTGTTTTAAAATCCGCCCCTTAGGGAATAGCCACTGCTATTAATTGCATCAGTAGCTTGGGATCTTCTTAGTGTTTGGGTAATTGCCAGGTTCTTGTAGCCTGGTTTGGACTCTGTTGGATACAGGATGCTGGGTTTGATTGTCCCTTGGTCTGACCTAGCATGGCAATTTCTTATATTTTTATGTTTTTATGATCAGGCCTGCATACGTTATAATTGAAATCTTTAATGCCTGTCCTTAGTTTGCATAAAAGTATACATAACACTATTGAATGTGAATATTTATATGTACTGAGCTGGATAATTTTTAAAACAGCCATTTATACACACAAAACTCCTGTTTTGTTTTCATAAATGGCTTTTAACATCAGTTCCCAAATAAGAATAAGAGCAATAAGAATACAGGGCTTCATTTACTAAGATATTTTTCCATAGATTTAAACTGGGAAAAAATCCTCATTAGATCTGGCCCATAGTCCCTCAGAAAAAGAGCCAAATGCTACAGATGGAATATGAATATAATATAATTCTCTCCCTTTTCTGTCCTCAGACTCCACACTCTGTGTGCTCTGAGAGTTGTGTTCCTGGATACAGAAAAGTTCTTCAGAGATTGAAGCCGGTCTGCTGCTTTGACTGCATCCCTTGCTCTGAAGGAGAATTTTCCAACACAACAGGTAGAGAAAATACGGTCTATCATATCATATATATGGAATAGGGATGTGAATCGTGTGCCATATCGTATTAACGATTGAAATCGTGTGGCAGGGGAAGAAAATCGTGTTTGGCACGATTATTTCGTTGAAAAATCGTTAAAAATTGTTTTTTCCGATTAGTGCGCACTAACGGGAGTTAGTGCGCACTAACAGAAATTGATACAATTTGACACTTTTCAGGTCAGTTAAGGTCAGTTTAGGAATGAATATGGATTCCTATTGGCTGCCCTCTTATTTATTCATGTTACCTAGGTTCCCACTGACAGTATATGGGGGATGGGAAATGGAAACAGTTGGTAGCTTGACAAAAAAAGTAATGTGATCAGTCAATGTGACTAGAACTTGTGCCCTAACCCTGATACCAGGGGTGTTGTGATCTTCCTGCACACAGTGCCCTAACCCTGGCACCAGGGTTGTTGTGATCTCCATGTACACACAGTGCCCTATCCCTATTAATACCAGGAGTGTTGTGATTTTCCTGCACAAAGTGCCCTAACCCTGGCACCAGGGGTGTTGTGATCTTCCTGCACACAGTGCCCTAACCCTGGCACCAGGGGTGTTGTGATCTTCCTGCACACAGTGCCCTATCCCTATTAATACCAAGAGTGTTGTGATCTTCCTGCACACAGTGCCCTAACCCTGATACCAGGAGTGTTGTGATCTTCCTGCACACAGTGCCCTAACCCTGGCACCAGGGGTGTTGTGATCTTCCTGCACACAGTGCCCTATCCCTATCAATACCAGGAGTGTTGTGATCTTCCTGCACACAGTGCCCTAACTCTGGCACCAGGGGTGTTGTGATCTTCATGTACACACAGGGGCGGATTTTAAAAGGCCTGCTCGCCTAAATCCGCCCGATTTTGGGCGGATTTAGGCGAGCAGGGCCCTGCGCGCCGGTGAGCCTATTTTACATAGGCTCACCGGCGCGCGCAGAACCCCGGGACTCGCGTAAGTCCCGGGGTTTTCTGAGGGGGCGTGTCGGGGGGCGGGCCCGGACCGCGCGGGTATTCGTGGGCGTGTCGGCAGCGTTTTTGGGGCGGGTACGGGGGCGTGGCTACTGTCCGGGGCGGTCCGGGGGCGTTGCCACGCCCTCCGTACCCGCCCCCAGGTCGCGGCCCGGCGCGCAGGAGGCCCGCTCGCGCGCGGGGATTTACGCCTCCCGGAGGGAGGCGTAAATCCCCCATCCTGCAAAGGTAGGATGGGGGTTTAGACAGGGCCGGGCAGGTGGGTTAGGTAGGGGAAGGGAGGGGAAGGTGAGGGGAGGGCAAAGGAAAGTTCCCTCCTAGGCCGCTCCGATTTCGGAGCGGCCTAGGAGGGAACGGGGGTAGGCTGCGCGGCTCGGCGCGCACCGGCTATACAAAATCCATAGCCTTGCGCGCGCCGATCCAGGTTTTTAGCAGATACGTGCGGCTCCGCGCGTATCTACTAAAATCCAGCGTACTTTTGTTTGCGCCTGGAGCGCAAACAAAAGTAGGCTATTCACGCTCCTCTTAAAATCTACCCCACAGTGCCCTATCCCTATTAATACCAGCAGTGTTTTGATCTTCCTGCACACAGTGCCCTATCCCTATTAATATCAGGAGTGTTGTGATCTTCCTGCACACAGTGCCCTAACCCTGGCACCAGGGGTGTTGTGATCTTCCTGCACACAGTGCCCTATCCCTATCAATACCAGGAGTGTTGTGATCTTCCTGCACACAGTGCCCTAACCCTGGCACCAGGGGTGCTGTGATCTTCATGCACACAGTGCCCTATCCCTATTAATACCAGGAGTGTTGTGATCTTCCTGCACACAGTGCCCTAACCCTGGCACCAGAGGTGTTGTGATCTTCCTGCACACAGTGCCCTATCCCTATCAATACCAGGAGTGATCTTCCTGCACACAGTGCCCTAACCATGGCACCAGGGGTGTTGTGATCTTCATGTACACACAGTGCCCTATCCCTATTAATACCAGCAGTGTTTTGATCTTCCTGCACACAGTGCCCTATCCCTATTAATACCAGGAGTGTTGTGATCTTCCTGCACACAGTGCCCTAACCCTGGCACCAGGGGTGTTGTGATCTTCCTGCACACAGTGCCCTATCCCTATCAATACCAGGAGTGTTGTGATCTTCCTGCACACAGTGCCCTAACCCTGGCACCAGGGGTGTTGTGATCTTCATGCACACAGTGCCCTATCCCTATTAATACCAGGAGTGTTGTGATCGTCCTGCACACAGTGCCCTAACCCTGACACCAGGGATGTTGTGATCTTCCTGCACACAGTGCTCTAACCCTGACACCAGGGGTGTTGTGATCTTCCTGCACACAGTGCCCTATCCCTATTAATACCAGGAGTGTTGTGATCTCCAGACTGGCTGGGAGCAGGGATGCAGCTCTGCATGGATTACTGGGACAGGCAGCCCCAGACTGGCTGGAAGCAGGGATGCAGCTCTGCATGGATGACTGGGACAGGCAGCCCCAGACTGGATGGGAGTAGGGATGCAGCTCTCCATGGATTACTGGGACAGGCAGCCCCAGACTGGCTGGGAGTAGGGATGCAGCTCTGCATGGATTACTGGGACAGGCAGCCCCAGACTGGCTGGGAGTAGGGATGCAGCTCTCCATGGATTACTGGGACAGGCAGCCCCAGACTGGCTGGGAGTAGGGATGCAGCTCTCCATGGAAGACTGGGACAGGCAGTCCCAGACTGGATGGGAGCAGGGAAGCAGCTCTGCATGGATTACTGGGACAGGCAGCCCCAGACTGGCTGGGAGCAGGGATACAGCTCTGCATGGATGACTGGGACAGGCAGCCCCAGACTGGATGGGAGCAGGGAAGCAGCTCTGCATGGATTACAGGGACAGGCAGCCCCAGACTGGCTGGGAGTAGGGATGCAGCTCTGCATGGATTACTGGGACAGGCAGCCCCAGACTGGCTGGGAGCAGGGATGCAGCTCTGCATGGATGACTGGGACAGGCAGCCCCAGACTGGATGGGAGCAGGGAAGCAGCTCTGCATGGATTACAGGGACAGGCAGCCCCAGACTGCCTGGGAGCAGGGATGCAGCTCTGCATGGATTACTGGGACAGGCAGCCCCAGACTGCCTGGGAGCAGGGATGCAGCTCTGCATGGATTACTGGGACAGGCAGCCCCAGACTGGCTGGGAGCAGGGATGCAGCTCTGCATGGATTACAGGGACAGGCAGCCCCAGACTGGCTGGGAGCAGGGATGCAGCTCTGCATGGATTACTGGGACAGGCAGCCCCAGACTGGCTGGGAGCAGGGATGCAGCTCTGCATGGATTACAGGGACAGACAGCCCCAGACTGGCTGGGAGCAGGGATACAGCTCTGCATGGATGACTGGGACAGGCAGCCCCAGACTGGATGGGAGCAGGGAAGCAGCTCTGCATGGATTACTGGGACAGGCAGCCGCAGACTGGCTGGGAGTAGGGATGCAGCTCTACATGGATTACAGGGACAGGCAGCCCCAGACTGGCTGGGAGCAGGGATGCAGCTCTGCATGGATTACTGGGACAGGCAGCCCCAGACTGGCTGGGAGCAGGGATGCAGCTCTGCATGGATTACTGGGACAGGCAGCCCCAGACTGGCTGGGAGCAGGGATGCAGCTCTGCATGGATGACTGGGACAGGCAGCCCCAGACTCGATGGGAGCAGGGAAGCAGCTCTGCATGGATTACTGGGACAGGCAGCCCCAGACTGGCTGGGAGTAGGGATGCAGCTCTACATGGATTACAGGGACAGGCAGCCCCAGACTGGCTGGGAGCAGGGATGCAGCTCTGCATGGATTACTGGGACAGGCAGCCCCAGACTGGCTGGGAGCAGGGATGCAGCTCTGCATGGATTACTGGGATAGGCAGCCCCAGACTGGCTGGGAGCAGGGATGCAGCTCTGCATGGATTACAGGGACAGACAGCCCCAGACTGGCTGGGAGCAGGGATACAGCTCTGCATGGATTACTGGGACAGGCAGCCCCAGACTGGCTGGGAGCAGGGATGCAGCTCTGCATGGATTACAGGGACAGACAGCCCCAGACTGTCTGGGAGCAGGGATACAGCTCTGCATGGATGACTGGGATAGGCAGCCCCAGACTGGATGGGAGCAGGGAAGCAGCTCTGCATGGATTACTGGGACAGGCAGCCCCAGACTGGCTGGGAGCAGGGATGCAGCGCTGCATGGATTACAGGGACAGGCAGCCCCAGACTGGCTGGGAGCAGGGCTGCAGCCCTCCATGGATGACTGGGACAGGCAGCCCCAGACTGGCTGGGAGCAGGGATGCAGCTCTCCATGATCCGTGATCTGGTGGCCAGTGTGGCTACTTAAAAAGTACACTTACCAACAATCAATTACCACTATATTTGAACTGTGTAGTTCCAGCCAGGACCACCTTTCTAAAATGCACAGTGATTGCAAATGCAACATGCACTAGCATTTCACATGCCTGCTAACAAAAATAATAAACAAACAAGTTCTAGTACATGAGTGATGATCATCACGTTACTTTTTTTGTCAAGCTTCCAACTGTTTCCATTTCACATCCCCCCAACCATTACCTCAGTGGAACCTTGGTAACATCAATAGTTAAGAGCACAGCCAGCCAATAGGAATACATATTCATTCCTAAGTGACCTTTACTGACCTGGGAAGTGTGAACACTTTGTTTCATTTTCTGTTGGTGTTTGTGAGTTTCCAGTTCCATTTCCCATCCCCCCAACCATCACCTCAGTGGTAACCTTGGTAACATCAATAGATAAGAGGGCAGCCAGCCAATAGGAACACATATTCATTCCTAACTGACCTTCAGTGACCTGGAAAGTGTCAATTTGTATCATTTTCAGTTAGTGCGCACTAACTTGGAGTTAGTGCGCACTAACTCCCGTTAGTGCGCACTAACACGATTTAACGATTTTTAACGATAAATCGTTAGAATTTCTATTGTATTGTGTTCTATAACGATTTAAGACGATATTAACATTATCGGACGATAATTTTAATCATTGAAAAACGATTCACATCCCTAATATGAAATAACCCTTCCCAATCCAAACAAATACAGATGTGCACTTCAAATATACATACAAACTCAATAGCAAGCATCATATACTAGATACATCCATGGATTTCTAGTTAAAATAGAGTGATTGTTTATTATTGTATAATGTCTCTTTTTTTCTTAAGTGTAATGCAATGTTTCTGAATTAGGAAAACAATTTGCAAAGGATAATATATGGGAAATTATTTAAAGCATAACTCTACCAAAATACAGGATATGTTATGCAGTGAAAGCATAAATAAATAAATAAACAGAGAGACTGATGGAAAGAATTTGATGGTAGATAGATCTATAAACTATATTCTTCATGTTTCAATATTTCTTTAATTTCCATTTGGACATAATGTTGAAAATCATTGCTCATGTTTCCCTTTTCTTAAGCACTCCGAGTTTCTGCAATAACATGTATAAAAACAAGATATTTTGTTTTCTGTAGATGCAGAGAACTGCATGAAGTGTCCTGCTGATCAATGGCCCAATGAGCGGAAGGATGGGTGCATCCCAAGAGTCATGGTCTTCCTATCCTTTGAGGAGCTCTTAGGTGCAGTTTTGGCTTCCACTGCTTTTCTCTTCGCCATCATCACTGATGTAATACTGGCAATTTTTATTATATACAAGGACTCACCCGTAGTGAAAGCCAATAACCGGGATCTCAGCTACAGCCTCCTGATCTCCCTCATGCTATCCTTCCTCTGTTCCTTGGTATTCATTGGATGTCCTGGAAATGTGACCTGTCTGCTCCGGCAAGTTGCTTTTGGGATCATTTTTACAATTGCAGTTTCTTCTGTTCTAGCAAAAACCCTCACTGTTGTCATTGCCTTCAATGCCACCAAGCCCAGCAGCAAGCTAAGGAAGTGGGCAGGGACGAGAATCTCCATCTCTCTAATCCTTCTATGCTGCTTGGTTCAAGTTGTGATATGCATTGCATGGCTGCTCATCTCTCCCCCATTCCCAGACTATGACACACAGTCTGAGCCTGGGAAGATGATCCTACAGTGTAACGAGGGCTCCACCATTGCATTTTATAGTGTGATCGGGTACATTGGCTGCTTGGCTCTGTTAAGCTTCATTGCGGCTTTTCTGGCAAGGAAGTTGCCTGACACTTTCAATGAGGCCCAGTTCATCTCGTTCAGCATGCTGGTGTTCTGCAGTGTTTGGGTCTCCTTCATCCCAGCATACCTGAGCACCAAAGGCAAATACATGGTGGCTGTGGAAATCTTTGCCATTCTGGCTTCCAGTGCTGGACTGCTGGGCTGTATCTTCTTCCCCAAGTGCTACATTATTCTGCTCAGGCCTGACCTAAATACAAGGGAGAATTTAATTGGAAAACAGTATTCTAAGAAACCTAAATGACAAAGGATTTCTTCTAAATGACTTTTGTGTTTATATCCCCTCAAAATATGAGAAGTGCTTTCTAATTTAATCAAAGCAATTTTACTTTACAGTTAATTTATCTTTGATTTTCCACAGGAGGAAAGTACTTGTGCTATTTGAATCCCTTTTTCATTCAATGCACAATTACTCTGGAATTTGTTGCCAGGGGATGTGGTTAGTGAAGTTAGTCTAACTGAGTTTAAAACATTTTCGATAAGTTCTTGGAGGAGAAGTCTATTACCTGCTATTAATCAAGATAATTTAGAAATTGGAGTGGCCTGGGAGGGAATAGGGAAGGCCGCGGGCATCAGAACATGCAAGTTGCACTTATGTGCACCCCCTTGCACTCGCCAACTCCCGATTTTATAACATGTGCACACCGGGGCACGCATGTTATAAAATTGGGCATCCATGTATGCAAGCCAGGGTATAAAATCTACCTCTATGTGAGCACTGTTGTGTCAACTAGTCAAAAAATCCACTTGAGCCTTGACACCAAACATGAGAATGTAATGGACTGAGATTGGCAATTAGTTTCCACAGTCGGAAAGATGATAGCACTGGTCAATAACTTGATTGAGGGAATGGAAATGTCTCTCATTCAAACTACTCAGTGCTTGGACATTTTGGAATAGACCCATAAATTCACTTGCAATAAGTCTGATGGCATCGAAAACCTGAGGTGTAACAACAATTTGCACATCGTAGAAATGCCAGAACATGGTTTAATGTGCACATTGTTATATCTGGCAAGGCTTGGGTTCTATCAGAATAGCACACATTTGATATTCAATGATGCAAAAGTAGTCATGCAATTTGTGCAGCAGCTTGAGATGCAGGAATCTGGAGCTGAATGAGCTGTTCCCATGCTCTATATCCTTTTCTCTTATCATGCTCTCTTTATACTGTATACTGAATGAATGGAGGGGTTTAGTTATGTGCTCAGAGTCATTAGCATTGGAGAGGGGGGGGGGGGGGGAGGCTGCCACAATCTAATACACAAGGTTCAGTAGTTAAAAAATGTGGAGGGCTGGGAAAGGGTGTGTCAGGTTTCTCTGGCCATTCATTTTCCCTGTCACTTATACCACTTCAGGGATTAAGCTACAACTCAGTTGGGGTCATGGACATTTGGCTTAGCGAGAGGGGGAGATGTGTTAGAGATGTGAGTTTTATAGTGGGGGGAGAGTGGAGGAATCCAATTTGCAATGAGGGACATTGTTGTTGGGGATTCTTTGTAGGTTTTCAAGTGGATGGTGCAAGGTCACAGGGATTCATTCACCCAAATGCATGAGGGAGGAGGGGGAGGGGGGCTGGGGAAAGGAAGGTGATGTGGGAGGTGTAGGGCAGGGAAAGGTGGTGAGATGGCTATGGATAATCCCCTGCACTTCCTTTAGGCTGAACAAGATGCACACAGTGCTGACCTTTTATTATTTTGGGGTGGTTTGGGGTTAAATGCTATAAACCTAAGATGGCACATCACTACATGATGGGTCCACATGGTGTTTGTGAATAAAAATGGATACTGGGACAGCTAACGATCCTTCCTTAAATGTAAAGGGATTCAAAACCTCATTTAAATGGAAAATAATTGTGAATTTTTGGAAAACAAAATGAGAAATGGTCACAATATTACAGGAAACTCAATGCAAACAAAGCATGTGAAACTCCTCTGCAAATGTGTGGGGCAGGTGTATAACTCCTTCTGTAACTCTGAGTAGAGAAGTATGTATCCTAGTTTATGAGGCCTTTCCCCTCCATCTGACCAACATAAGACCATAAGAAATTGCCATACATTGTCAGACCAAGTGTCCATCAAGCCCAGTATCCTATTTCCAACAGTGGCCAATCCAGGCTACAAATTCCTGGCAAGTAGCCAAACCTTAAGTCAATCCTATGCTACTGATGCCAGCAATAGCAGTGGCTATTCTCTAAGTCATCTTAATTAATAGCAGTTAATGGACTTTTCCTCCAAGAACTTATCCAAACCCAGCTACACTAAGGGGCAGATTTTCAAAGGGGTCTGCGCGTAAGATACGCGCGTACCCCCCAAAAACCTTCACCAACCTCCCCCTGCATGCGCCGAGCCTATGTTGAATAGGCTCAGCGGTGCGCGCAAGCCCCGGACGCGCGCAAGTCCCGGGGCTTCGCTTGGAGGGCGTGTCGGGGAGCGATCTCCTGCACTCAGGCTGTCAGCTACCGGTATTCAAAATGGTGCCAATAGCCTTTGCCCTTACTATGTCACTGGGGCTACCGGTGCCATTGGTCGGCCCCTGTCACATAGTAGGAGCAATGGACGGCTGGCGATAAATATTTTGTCCACATGTCATAAGGAGTAGCCAACGGGTCCTTCGGAAAATTAATAAATCTAAGATTGTTCCCTTTTATTTGGTTCTCTAAGTGCTCCATTCGATTTAATAAAAGTTGATTTTCTTTAATGATATTTTGTTGAACTCCCAATGATTTTTTAAATTTTCCCTCCAAAGATATAACCTTGTTTCTATTTCCTATCACTTCTTTTTCAATAATCATTATGCGAGAATCCATATGGTTAATATAGGAAACCAAAGGATTTAGCTGTTGAAAAAGATTGTCATTAACATTCTGTATGGTGTCCCAAATTATATCTAAGGAAACAACTTCAGGTTTCAGTATTTCTTTTCTAGGTGAAAAAGTAAAGGGTAATTCTTCCCTTCCAAGGTGTGGTATGGCTGTGCTGTCCAACATGGCTCCTTCCTTGCCTTGCTCTTCAGAGGGATACTGCAATTCTCCACCTTCCCTCTCAATGGGAAATCCCAAACCAACCATTAAATGTTCACCTCATTGCTCCGACAGGACAGAGAGATTCAGATTGCGTGCCTCGGTGGGGTTAGTAGGAGGCCTCTGATCATTCGGGGACAGCATTATTTGAAGTTCCTGTGGGAAGGCGGTTCTCTCTTCCTCCCACTCTCCCTGCTGCGAACCAACTCACGATCGCATCGCTTCCCAGATCACATGGGAGTCCTTCGGTCCCGTAACAGGTAATGCTAAGGAAGTAGTTTGAGCCTCCCATTCTTTGGCCCTCTGCTTCCTAGCTGAATGAAGCATATCATTGTTGTGGCTGTTTCGCGGCACACGATACCTGTTTCCCGTTTTACATATGCTCCGCCCCAACTCCGCCCCTGAATATTAAATTAGGAATTTGCATTCGCAAATCACGTTAATGGCTGTTAGCGCGATTTGCGAATTTATCTCCCGCGATAACACCTTGGAAAATGACCCCCATAGTGCGCTGACTATGGATGTAGTGAATAAAATAGATGATTTTTTACATTATGATAAACAGAAAATATCTATTTTATTATTCTATAAAGAATGGCAATGCCTAGAGCCGCAAGTGGAATTCGGAGGGTGGATTTGTGCTTTCTACTAATTCATATCTTTTGTGTTATAAAGAGATCAAAGTAATAACACCCAATAGTAACTTACAGGAAATGCAGCTTAAAGTTTTGCTTAGAGCATATTTTTCTCAAATTGCTGTGATTAAGATGCAGCTAGCACCCTCAGATTTACGCTCTAAGGGGTAGATTTTAAAAGAAGCGCGATCAGCCTACTTTTGCTTGCGCATCAGACTCAAGCAAAAGTACGCTGGATTTTAGTAGATACGCGCGGAGCCGCGCGTATCCACTAAAATCCTGGATCGGCGCGCGCAAGGCTATCGATTTTGTATAGCCTGCGCGCGCCGAGCCGCGCAGCCTACCCCGTTCCCTCCAAGGCCGCTCCGAAATCGGAGCGGCCTCGGAGGGAACTTTCCTTTGCCCTCCCCTCACCTTACCCTCCCTTCCCCTACCTAACCCCCCCCCCCCGGCCCTGTCTACACCCCCCCCCTTACCTTTGTCGGGGGATTTACGCCTCCCGGAGGGAGACGTAAATCCCCGCGCGCCAGCGGGCCTGCTGTGCGCCGGGCCGCGACCTGGGGGCGGGTACGGAGGGCGCGGCCATGCCCCCGGGCCGTAGCCACGCCCCCGTACCCGCCCCCAAAACGCTGCCGACACGCCCCCGGAACGCCGCGACGACCGGGCCCGCCCCCGACACGCCCCCGACACGCCCCCCTCCGAGAACCCCGGGACTTACGCGAGTCCCGGGGCTCTGCGCGCGCCGGGAGGCCTATGTAAAATAGGCTTCCCGGCGCGCAGGGCCCTGCTCGCGTAAATCCGCCCGGTTTTGGGCGGATTTACGCGAGCAGGGCTCTGAAAATCCGCCCCTAAATGTCTCAAAGAAAAGAGTTCATTGTCTCATGCTTTTTGGTATTGTACAGTTATCTCTCAATATTAGTGTAAACTCCTTAAATGTATTGATCATTTATTTGGGATCTCACTTCCTATGGCTCCAGAATTGATCCTATTCAATGTTGTCCTGGAAAAATATGTAAGGAGAGATGTGCAAAGAACTTTGGTAAGGAAATTATTAGTATAAGGTATACATGAGGCAGATTATTTAATACCTACACGCGGGCGTAGATTTGTGCGCGCAACCCAGCACGCACAAATCTATGCCCCATTTTATAACATGCGCACGCAGCCGCGCACATGTTATAAAATCTGGGGTCAGTGCACGCAAGGGGGTGCATACTTGACCTTCCCTCCGAGGCTGCACCGAAATCGGAGCAGCCTCGGAGGGAACATTTCTTCCACCCCCCACCTTCCCCTCCCTTCCTCTACCTAACCAGCCCCCAGTCCTACATAACCCCCCCAACCTTTGTTTTCCAAGTTGCACCTGCCTCTGGGCAGGTGAAGGTTGTGCACACTGGCCAACTGCTGGTGTGCGATCCCCTGGCCTAGAGGCCCTACGGAGGCCTCTGGCCACACCCCCTCCCCAGACTGGCCCCGCCCCACCCCGTTTTTCAAGCACTGGGACATATGCACGTTCCGGGGCTTACGCATATCACCAGGCCTAAGCAAAATAGGCTTGGTGCACGTAACCCCCCTATTTGCGTAAATCTAGCTGGATTTACGCACATGGGGTAGATTTTCAAAGGGGTAACCGCGTACCCCCTGAAAACCTACCCCAAACCCCCCTGCGCATGCCGAGCCTATTTTGCATAGGCTTGGCGGCGCGCGCAAGCTCCGGGACGCGCGTAAGTCCCGGGGCTTGCATGGAGGGGTGTGTCGTGGGGCATGTCGGGGGCGTGCCGGGAGTGACGCGGCATTTCAGGGACATGTCGGGAGTGATGCGGCATTTCGGGGGCGTGTCCGTGGTGTGGTTCCAGCCTGAGGGCGTTCCGGGGGCGTGACAGCGGCCCCTGGACCAGCTCCCGGACCAGAAAATGGAGTGCGGCAGCCGGCCCGGCGCGCGCAAAGTTACACCTGCTTCGAGCAGGCGTAACTTTTGTGATAGAGGTAGGGGGGAGGTTTAGATAGGGCCGGGGGGGTGGGTTAGGTAGGGGAAGGAAGGGAATGGAGGCAGGCTGCGTGGCTCGGCGCATGCAGGCTGCCGATTTTGGGCAGCCTTGCGCGCGCCGACCCCGGATTTTAATGGATACGTGTGGCTACGTGCTTATCTATTGAAATCCCACGTACTCTTGTTCATGCCTGGTGCGCGAACAAAAGTACGCATGTGCGCAGATTTATAAAATCTACCCCTTAAGGCTTTTAAAATCTGCTGCATTCAGGTTTGCTAGTCTGAAAGAATCCCTGACCACCATCTTTTGGCAGTGGTGCAATGCTATACATAAAATGATGACGACAGAATCCTTAGATGCACGCTCCTCCTTTCATAGTAGAATGAAATTTCTTACAATCTGGGATCCTTACGTAGAGAATCTTCCCAGTAAAGTGTGCAGCTATATTTTGAACAGTTTATAATCATTAGTGACTAGAAGAGGTCTTTATTCTTTAAACCTTGTGTTGCCAGCCCATTTGCTCCTATTTCTTCATTCCTTATTCTCTTCATTTCCTGCCCAATGGTAGTGTGGGGAGGGGGGTAGAGTTTACTTAGAGAGGAGGGGGGAGGACTGGACCTTCATAACGCTTCATAATGCTTGGAATTTTGTGAGCTTGGTGCACCAGGGTATGGCACCGGACTTGTTTTTTGTAAAGGATGGGGGGACAACTTGGGGGGAAGGGGGGGGGGGGAGAGGGGACTTATTCAAATATTCAAATATTGTAATCTTGAAATATTGATATTGGAAATTTGAAAATGGAAATTGAACATATGCATTTGTGGTTGTTGTTTTTCAGTTTAATAAACATATTTTACATAAAATCAAGACCCTCATTACCTGTTCAGAAAAGAAAAGCTTTGCCAGTAAATTCAGCACAGTATAAGAGAATGCAACCAGTTTATTCTCAGAAAGAAGGAATGCGAATCCAATCAGAATACTCTGCACCTGGATTTGCACAAAGACACATAAAGATGACAAGTAAACAGATAATGAAGTTCCTTAGTGAAACCCTATCAAAAGGTACAAGCGTCATCTTCCCCCCAAATTATTTTGATGAGATACTTGACGGATGTCCTGGAACTGGCTCATATCCCAGAAAAGAGGGGAATACCAAGTTCTATGTTAGCCTTTAATTGGCATATTTTGTTCTTTTTAAAGGTAATCAGTGATTTCTTCTGCATTAGATTGAAGGCCAATACTTAGTGCTAGGTGAAATAAAATATAGCACATTTAATGGCAATATAGCCAAACAGGTAGACAGATGTTATAAGTCATCACACATAAATAAATGATAATAGGTAGGCTTTATGTGTTCTTATCTATACTTTTTTTTATATTCCTCAGAAGTAGACATTATGGGTTCTTTATCTGTATTTTTTTAATATTCTTAGACATCATGTGCTGCTGTTTTTTTAATTTCTGAAATTATTTTATACTTACTTTTTAGTAAACAAATAAAAAGGTTTATATATGTTGTCAATTGTAAGCTAGGCACTGCTCATCTAACCTGCATCATCAGATGGCAGTCTGGAGCCACAACACTTAACATCAATATTGGCAAATAGAGTAAATGAAATTGTTTCATCATTAATACACCATGATCAGACAGGGTTTATTAAAGGGAGAAAATCGTCATCAAATTTAATTAAATCCTTGTTAGCTTTATTTATGAATAAAAAATCTGTTCAAAAAAGTATGTTATTAAGGGCCTCATTTTCCAAGCACTTTACCGCGTGCAATAAATTCGCAAATCGCGATAACAGCTGTTATCGCAATTTGCAAATGCAAATTAGTCATTTGGTAGTCAGGGGGCGGGGTTGGGGCGGAGCATATGTAAAGCAGGAACCTGTTTATCGTGTGCGGCGAAACAGCCGCAGTGTTAGCGCGGCTGCTATCGCAGATAATAACTACAACCCTCAAATGTGCGTTATGGACTGCGCTACGGGCCAGAAAAGGATGAGAGAGAGAGAGAGAGAGACTGACTATGCCCTACATAGGTATTTGAATCCCTATGGGAGGGCTACCTACTAACTCAGGGTGGGGATTAGGTATGAGCGTTGGGGGTTGGGGGCCACTTTCACATTCCACATGAGACCTATGGACAGAACAGTGGTCTCTAGTGCAGATTTGCTGGCCGTCGGAGTGAGGACGCTCACTCCAAGAAGTGGTTTGGGCAACGTTCTCTCTACCTAGCTTGATGGACACTCTACCTGGGCAACAACATGCTAGGTGGAGAGAACGTTGCCCAAATCTCTTCTTGGAGTGAGATATACTCTCTGATGAATCCCCGGACATTTGTGCCATAACAGAGACATGGCTCAAAAACACAGACACCCCAAGAATAAACCAACTTCCAACAGATTCTTATGATATATTCTCCATCCCAAGACCCAAAAAGAAGGGAGGGGGTATTCTACTGGCTGCTAAAAAGAAATTCAAACTCTCTCTGCAAACCAGCTCACCACCACACAAAATCGAAGTTGGATTATTTAAATCGAAAAACCTTCAAATTTGCTTAATTTAAGCACCTCCGTGCATATTGGAAAAAAAACCCTCTTCTATTACGGAATATATCACCAAATTCGTTAACATCAACTTACCGACCATCATCCTAGGCGACCTTAACTTACACTTCGACCGCGACCCGCTCACACCAGCATGTGAAGCAATTCTCTCCACTCTCAGGGCAATGGGATTTACACAATCTGTCTCAGGCCCAACGCATAATGCAGGGCACACACTGGACGTGATATTCACGAACTCAGTAATCAGCACGAAACCCCCCAAATGCACGCCCATACCATGGTCAGACCATTACAGAGTAAATACTAGCTGCACAGTTAATAGTAACCTCAATGCTACTCACCCTAAATTGAGAACTATTGAATTCAGGAAAAAATGCCAAATGGAGGAAATCATTGAAGCCCTCACAGATGACTTCCATAAAATAGATCTCACAGATGCCAACTCAGCTTGTTCGTCCTGGCACCAACTCACAAGCGACATTGCTAATCGACTATCCCCCCTGAACACAAAAGAAATCAACTCAGAGAAGAAAGATAAAAAACCATGGTACACCACAGACCTCAGAAATATGAAACGAGAACTCCGTAAACTGGAAAAGAAATGGCATAGAAACCAAGAATCAACTTGTCTACAAAAATTTAAATCGCTACTACACAAGTATCGAAAATCAACTGATGAAGCCAAGAAAAACTTCTACGCATCAAAATTTCATCAATACCAATTCAATCCACATGCCCTCTTCCAATACGTCTCTAGCTTAATCACTCCGTCAATTAACATCTACTCTGAAAATGAGGATAAAAATAAATGTGAGAAATTGGCCTCCTATTTCCAGGACAAGATTACTAATATAATGGCTCGATTTTCCGCTCCTGTCCTGCAGGTAAATCTACTGCCCACAAACACCACAAGCACTGCACCCATACTTGCAAACTTCGAAACGTCATCTACATTACAAATTGAAGCAATTATAAAAAAAATAAAACCGGCCTTACACCCAATTGACATCATGCCAACAAAAACACTCCTGGCCATTCCAACTAAAATTGCACCGGCTATTTCTAACATCATAAACAAATCCATAACAGATGGGGTTTTTCCTACTCAACTTAAACACGCCATTATTAAGCCTACTCTCAAAAAACCTGATCTAGATCCCTCTGAACTGGCAAACTATCGGCCAGTCTCGAATCTCCCATTATTATCAAAAATCCTAGAAAAAGTCATAAATAAACAACTCACTGACTTTCTAGACGAAAATCAACTACTTTTCCCTTCGCAATATGGATTCCGGAAGAACCATAGCACCGAAACCTTGCTCGTGTCCCTCTCTGACTCCATTCTCAAAAATATGGATACTGGTCACTCTTATCTTCTGGCACTTCTGGACATCTCTTCTGCGTTTGATACTGTAAACCACAATATCCTCTCCTCTCTACTCTCACAAATTGGCATCAATGGCTCTGCCTTATGCTGGATCCAATCATTTTTGAAAGACAGGACATACAGTGTCAAGATAGGACACCAAACCTCTAAACCCAGAAATCTAGCACAAGGTGTCCCACAAGGGTCCTCACTGTCATCAACTCTATTCAATGTTTATCTATCTCCGCTATGTAAACTGCTGGTTAAATTGGATCTCCGCCATTTTATATACGCAGACGACGTGCAGATCCTCATTCCCATCAATGATTCACTGGACAAAGCGCTGAAAACTTGGGATTCGGCCCTTGCTGAAATAAAAGAGCTACTCATGGAAAAATGTCTTGCAATAAACACTAACAAGACGGAACTCCTCATCATCACACCGAACAAGAACAACACTGCTAACACATCATCTATCCTTACAGCTGACAGCCTCCATTTAAAGCACGTCCGCAGCCTGGGGGTCATGATTGACAATCACTTCTCCTTTAAAAATTTTATCTCATCTACTATTAAAAGTGGCTTCTTTAAGTTACTTACGCTGAAAAGAATTAGATCTCTTTTACATGCTCAGGACTTCCGGACAGTGTTGAAAGCCACAATCTTACCAAAACTAGACTATTGTAACGCACTTCTGCTGGGTCTCCCAAAAAACATAATTCAACCTTTGCAGATGCTACAAAATGCTGCTGCACGCATACTAACTAATACCCGAAGACACGAACACATCACCCCTGCCCTAATGTTTCTACATTGGCTTCCTGTAACGTTCAGGATCACTTTTAAAGTGCTCTCTCTCATCCATAAATCAATACACAACCAAGAGATGCAATGGTTCTCTGATCAGTTTATTTTCCACACATCTAATAGACCAATTAGGAATATCCACAAAGCCAAATTAGCTGCTCATCCACTCAAACACATCAAGCACGTATCCACAAGAGAACGTTCCTTCTCTATTGCTGGGATCAACTTATGGAACAATATGCCATTGGACTTACGTTGTGAACCCTGCCACAAAACGTTCAAACAAAACCTCAAAACATGGTTGTTTGAACAAGCATACCATAGATGATCAATGTTTAACTTAAAAATTAGTTTTAATTGAAAATCAGTTTTTCTGTATAAAGTTGTCAACTACTGTTGAAGTTAATTGTTCACATTCCTATTAACTGTTGTATGCAAAACCTGTTGCTATTTATTGTTGTCCTACTGTATAACTTGTTACTTGTAAAGCATTGTGCTATGTTATTGTTTTCTGTAAACCGAGGTGATGTAGACCTTTACGTACCGCGGTATATAAAAATCTCAAAATAAATAAATAAATAAGAGAAATTTAAATATTTATCTGATTTAAATAATATATAGGAAATTTAAATTTTTTATAGGAAATGGGATTTAAACATGCTTAGAATATATACAAAGATAAGGATAGTAGGGGTTATCAGAAGATAGGAAAGGCTGATTTGAATATTTGCTCAGTCATACAGAACTTTAGGGGGCAAAAGAGATAATAATATGTCATTCATGAAAGAATGGTGGTACAGTAGCATCAGGCTTTCAAGAATGTGGAAAGTAGTTTTTCATAAAGCAGAAATGGTTACAGCCCTAAAATCAGCATTATGGCTACATTAGGCTTCAAAATACAGTGGGGTAAACCTGCATGGAGCAGCCACGTTTACAGCCCTAACCTGTAATTTCTCCTTTAACTGAAAAATCACAGAATGTAGTGTTAGGTCAACATTGTTCTGAGCTTCGGAATTTGGCTTCTGGGGTTTCTATTATCCCTGTTTCTATTAAATATTGAACTAAACAATTATATAAAATTATTGAGGCAGCAGGATTCTACAATTATTTTTTCACAGATGATGCAGAGATATACTTTCCATTAAGCAAGGACTGTAATAATATCAATAAAACTGAAGTCCTATAGATTGGAAATTCAAATATCCATTCTGATTTTAAGATCCAAATTCTTGCGTCTGAGGACCCTTGGGTGGGGGATTACATTGGCTCTACCCGCAGGGAGAAACCCTGCTGGATCTCACTGCCAGTAAGTGGACCTAGGCAAAGCAAAGACCAGTCTAGATCTTCCCCTATACCAGCCCTTATACCCCTCATGTTGAGCCTTTGGGTATTGGGGCCAGCAGGACTTAAGTGAAGGTTTCTGGACATGGCTAGTGTCATGGCCCAGGGGCAGGCAGCAGTCAGAGGCAAGCAGCAGTCAGGCATAGCAAGAGTCCAAGCAAGAGTCAAAACCAGGTAACCATCTGAGAGAGATGAAAAGGGATGGAGAGGGCTCAGGCAGGTTGGGCATGCAGGACAGGAGCAGGCTGGGCAGACGAAGGTTGGAACAGGCTGAGCAGATGAAGACAGGAAGCAATGCGCACCACAGGATGTAGCTGGACCTGTTGCTAATGCAGGGTGCATCAGGGAAGCTGCCTTTAAATAAGGCGAAGACAGTGATTTCATCAACAGGGACTGTGGGGCCTTTCCCTGTTGTGGTCTCTTTAAGAGGGCCGGCGTCTGGCATGCATGTACCTAAGGAGCTCCAGGGGAGCTCTCGATGCTGGTGGTGTCCTTCCTCATGGCAGTCGTTGGCCTCCTGCTGCAGGAAGAGTCATCGGCGTCCTACCACGCCAAGGACAGCAGTGACCATACAGAGCTGGCTGGCTGCAGAGGTGAGAGCAAGGGTTGATGGAGCAGTCTGTGAGATATCAAATGCATCACAAATACAGTGAATGGCTCTATTTTACTACTGGAGCAGAAAATTAAGAATCCTGGGGTCTGGTTTGCTCAAAACTGTCAATTAATATGCAGATATCGTATGCAATTTGCTCTACAGTTTTTCACATCAGATTTGACCTTCAGGATCCAGGTCCCAGTTTTGACATGATTAGTTTACTGCTATGAAACTTACAATTGTCTGTATCAAAAATCTCTGAAAAGACTACAGATTTTGCAAACTACAGCTGAAAGGCATCTTGGTTGTTTAAGGTTCAGAAACTATGTTTCCCCCTCTTATCAAAATCTACGCTAGGTACTTACAGAATGCTGTGTCAGATTCAAGATTGTGTTCCTTACTTTTTACATAGCAACATAGTAATATAGTGAATGATGACAGATAATGACCAAAATTGCCTAACCGGTCTGTCCATTTAAATTTTTGTGCATATGGATAGAAATGCTTATAAGTTCCCACATGAAACTCAACACAAATAACCTCTGCCCACATTTTTTAATCAACCTCCCCACGTTTTTCCTTCCTCTCCATATCTTCTCAAACATGCCCAGAAGTGATGACCTCCACCATTTCTGCTATTAAGCCCATTCCATGTTAAAATGTGTCCTCCTGATGCGCATGTGAGTTTAAAATGGGCTCATGACTCACCCTTGGCAGGACACCCTGGAATCGCTTGCACCCGTGAACTCCTCTTATGTCACTAGTGGTGGCCCCAAGTAAGGAATGATTTGGAAAATGATGTAAAACCCTGTCCTGCCTGTGCACAGCAATAGACTTCTCTTGCCTGGCCTTGGGGGATATTATAGCTGTTGCCAGGCTCTGATTTCATCACAGACCTCCCTTCCTCTCACAGCTCCACGATGATAGGCATAGCAGTGGATAGATTCTCTAAATTGGCACATTTCATTCTACTCCCAGGCTTACCCTCCACTCTGAATCAGTTTGTTTCTTCATGAAGGAACTAAAAAATGAAATTTCTGATCTATTAGTTAAAATTTGTAAACTATTAAAATCATCCATTGTACCTCAAGACTGGAGGGTGGCCAATGTAACCCCAATATTTAAAAAAGGCTCCAGGGGCGATCAGGGTAACTATAGACCAGTAAGCCTGACTTCAGTGCTGGGAAAAATAGTGGAAACTATTCTAAAGATCAAAATCGTAGAGCATATAGTAAGTCATGGTTTAATGGAACACAGTCAACATGGATTTACCCAAGTGAAGTCTTGCCTAACAAATCTGCTTCATTTTTTGAAGGGGTTAATAAACATGTGGATAAAGGTGAACCGGTAGATGTAGTGTATTTGGATTTTCAGAAGGCGTTTAACAAAGTCCCTCATGAGTGGCTTCTAAGAAAACTAAAAAGTCATGGGATAGGAGGCGATGGCCTTTCGTGGATTACAAATTGGTTAAAAGACAGGAAACAGAGAGTAGGATTAAATGGTCAATTTTCTCAGAGGAAAAAGGTAAACAGTGGAGTGCCTCAGGGTTCCGTACTTGGACCTGTGCTTTTCAATATATTTATAAATGAGCTGGAAAGGAATACGATGAGTGAGGTTATCAAATTTGTGGATGATAGAAAATTATTCAGAGTAGTTAAATCACAAGCAGATTGTGATACAATTCAGGAGGACCTTGCAAGACTAGAAGATTGGGCATCCAAATGGCAGATGAAATTTAATGTGGACAAGTGCAAGGTTTTGCATATAGGGAGAAATAATCCATGCTGTAGTTACTAGGGATGTGAATCGTTTTTTGATGATTTAAAATATCGTCCGATATATTTTAAATCGTCAAAAATCGTTAGAGCCACGATACAATAACAATTCCCCCGATTTTTCGTCAACAAATCGTAAATCGGGGGAAGGGGGAGGGCGAAAAAACCGGCACACTAAAAAAACCCTAAAACCCACCCCGACCCTTTAAAATAAATCCCCCACCCTCCCAAACCCCCCCAAAAATGCCTTAAATTACCTGGGGTCCAGAGGAAGGGTCCCGCTGTGATCTTCCACTCTCGGACCTCCGCTGCTGGTAGAAATGGCGCCGGCGCTACCTTTGGTTTTTCTGTACAGAAAAACGATTCGCGGCAGGAGATCGCTCCCAGACCCCCACTGGACCCCCAGGGACTTTTGGCCAGCTTGGGGGGGCCTCCTGACCCCCACTAGACTTGCCAAAAGTCCAGCGGGGGTCCGGAACGACCTCCTGCAGTCGAATCGTGTTGTCTACGGCCGGCGCCATTTTGCGCAAAATCGCCATTTTGCGGCGCCATTTTGCGCAAAATGGTGCCTGCCGTAGACAACACGATTTGACTGCAGGAGGTCGTTCCGGACCCCCGCTGGACTTTGGCAAGTCTTGTGGGGGTCAGGAGGCCCCCCCAAGCTGGCCAAAAGTCCCTGGGGGTCCAGCGGGGGTCCGGGAGCGATCTCCTGCCACGAATCGTTTTTCCATACGGAAAAACCAAAGGTAGCGCCGGCGCCATTTCTACAAGCACCGGAGGTCCGAGAGTGGAAGATCACAGCGGGACCCTTCCTCTGGACCCCAGGTAATTTAAGGCATTTTGGGGGGGGGGGGTTCGGGAGGGTGGGGGATTTATTTTAAAGGGTCGGGGTGGGTTTTAGGGTTTTTTTAGTGTGCCGGTTTTCCTGCCCTCCCCCCCACTGGACCCCAGGTAATTTAAGGCATTTGGGGGGGGGGTTCGGGAAGGTGGGGGATTTATTTTAAAGGGTCGGGGTGGGTTTTAGGGATGTTTTAGTGTGCCGGTTTTCGATTTCCACGATTTTCACGATTTTCACGATTTTCACGATATTTTAAAAACCCAAATAGCGACGATCCGATTCCCTCCCCTTCCCAGCCGAAATCGATCGTTAAGACGATCTCTAGTAGTTACAGATGTTAGGTTCCATATTAGAAGCTACCACCCAGGAAAAAGATCTAGGCATCATAGTGGATAATACTTTAAAATCTTCGGCTCAGTGTGCTGCAACAGTCAAAAAAGCAAACAGAATGTTAGGAATTATGAGGAAGGGAATGGTTAATAAAACGGAAAATGTCATAATGCCTCTATAACGCGCCATGGTGAGACCGCACCTTGAATACTGTATACAATTCTGGTCGCCACATCTCAAAAAAGATATAGTTGCGATGGAGAAAGTACAGAGAAGGGAAACCAAAATGATAAAGGGGATGGAACAGCTCCCCTATGAGGAAAGGCTGAAGAGGTTAGGGCTGTTCAACTTGGAGAAGAGACGGCTGAGGGGGGATATGATAGAGATCTGTAAGATCATGAGAGTTCTTTAACTAGTAGATGTGAATCGGTTATTTACACTTTTGAATAATAGAAGGACTAGGGGGCATTCCATGAAGGTAGCATATAGCACATTTAAGACTAATCGGAGAAAATTCTTTTTCACTCAATGCACAATAAAGCTGTAGAATTTGTTGCCAGAGGATGTGGTTAGTGCAGTTAGTTTAGCTGGGTTCAAAAAAAGTTTGGATAAGTTCTTGGAGGAGATGTCCATTAACGGCTATTAATCAAGTTTACTTAGGGGCGGATTTTCAGCGCCCTGCTCGCCTAAATCCGCCCAAAACCGGGCGGATTTAGGCGAGCAGGGCCCTGCGCGCCGGTAAGCCTATTTTACATAGGCCTACCGGCGCGCGCAGACCCCGGGACTCGCGTACGTCCCGGGGTTTTCGGAGGGGGGCGTGTCGGGGGCGTGTCGGGGGGCGGGCCCGGTCGACGCGGCATTTCGGGGGCGTGTCGGCCGCGTTTTGGGGGCGGGTACGGGGCATGGCTACGGCCCGGGGGCGTGGCCGCACCCTCCGTACCCGCCCCCAGGTCGCGGCCCGGCGCGCAGCAGGCCCGCTGGCGCGCGGGGATTTACGTCTCCCTCCGGGAGGCGTAAATCCCCCGACAACGGTAAGGGGGGGTGTAGACAGGGCCGGGTGGGTGGGTTAGGTAGGGGAAGGGAGGGTAAGGTGAGGGGAGGGCAAAGGAAAGTTCCCTCCGAGGCCGCTCCGATTTCGGAGCGGCCTTGGAGGGAACGGGGGGAGGCAGCGCGGCTCGGCGCGCGCAGGCTATACAAAATCGATAGCCTTGCGCGCGCCGATCCAGGATTTTAGTGGATACGCGCGGCTCCGCGCGTATCCACTAAAATCCAGCGTACTTTTGCTTGAGTCTGATGCGCAAGCAAAAGTAGGCTGTTCGCGCGCCTCTTAAAATCTACCCCTTAGGGAATAGCCACTGCTATTAATTGCATCAGTAGCATGGGATCTTCTTTGTGTTTGGGTAATTGCCAGGTTCTTGTTTGGCCTATGTTGAAACAGGATGCTGGGCTTGATGGTCCCTTGGCTGACCCAGCAATGCAAGTTCTTATGTTCCGCCTACATGGGCTACCATCAGTCTAGAAACATAAAATATGATAATCATGAGGGCTGTTCATCATGGAGAATAGATGGCTGAGGGAGGATGTGATAGAGGTCTTTAAAATCATGAAAGGTCTTGAATGAATAGATGTGAATCAGTTATTTACTCTTTCTGATTATAGAAGGACTAGGGGGAACTCCATGGTTAGCAAATAGCACATTTATGACTAATCAGAAAAAAATATTTTTCACTCAATGCACAATTAAGTTCTGAAATTTGTTGCCAGAGGATGTGGTTAGTGCAGTTAGTGTAGCTGGGTTTAAAAAAGGTTTGGATGAGTTCTTGGAGAAGTCCATTAACTGCTATTAATCAAGTTCCCTTAGGAGTGGTCTTTGCTATCTCTGGCATTGCATCAACAAAAACAAAATACAATAATCATTAAAATGCATCAAAATAAAAATACATAAAGTCATACCTTAAGATAACAAAGCAAATAAGAGAAAATTAAGACAATTGCCCCAAAGGAAATAAAAATCTCATGGGTTAAAATAACCAAGTTTCTATTTTCTTTCTAAATGCTAAATAATTAATTTCAAATCTTTTTTCTTGTGTTACTGAGTTCCACAGTTCTGGCCCCTGTATTGCAAGTATCCTTCTTCAGTGAACAATCTTTCTCACTCCCCTTCCAGGGGGAGACATGCAGAAAATTTAATTTTGAGAACGCAGATTATGGATTGGAGTATAACGCCTGTCCACGTTTTGTAAATACTTAGCCTCAATCCCTTAACTTAAACATCAGAGACAGTATTTTAAATTGAGCTTGCTTTTCTATTTACAACCAATGTAATTGCTGTAACAATGGTGTAGCGCTCATTCTTCTGGGGTAATGATAAATCAACTGAGCAGCCATATTTTGGATTACTTGTTTTATGGATTAGAATGTGGACCCGTTCCAAGGTAGAGTCAGCGCTACCTAAAAGGAGATGATCCCCTTAGGTCTCTACCATCGAAGGGCAAGGCCAAATACTGTAGGTGTTGCACAAGGACCACCCTGGAAGCTCAAGATACCCCCAGAAGGAGCCCATAGGGATCTGACTGCTGGGACTCAAGAGACTCCCTTGAAGACTGAAGAAAGGTCTGGATGCAGGTGCCTCCTGTGGGTCGTGGTCTCCAGATGGCTGGCGCCTCCAGCAGGTTGTAGTAGTCTAGGGGATGGAGTCACAGAGTAGTCCAAAGGCGGTCCAAGGATTCGGTACACAAGAAGGGTCAAAGTCCAGTCCAAGATCACAACAGGAGAAGGGTCCGAAGCCAGTCCAAGGTCACAACAGGAGAAGGGTCCGAAGCCGTACCAGAGTCAAGCCAGGAAGACACAAATGCCGGTCCAGAGGTCAGAATCCAAGAGTCAATCCATGGAGCAGGGAAGCAGAGCGGGACGAAGAACCAGGAACACAAGCTCAGAACCAAATCCAGTCAGGAACCTTGATACCAAGGCAAGGTCTGAGTGTCAGACTTTGCCTAAAATACAGGAAGTCCAGGAAGCAGTCTCAGGGGGAGCCATGCCAATTTCCTGTCATGGCTCCTTTAAGAACTCTCATCAGCCGCACGTGCGGCTCTAGTAGAGGCAAAAGGGGGAGGAGTCAGCCTGGCCGAGAGGAGCCATGCGTCCGGGCCTGGCAGCTGCAGCGGCCGCAGGAAGGAACTCAAAGAGGGCTGCCTGTCACCACAGGAGCCATCAACAAGCCCGACGCCTCAGGTACTTATTTTAATTGCAGCCACCTGCCCCACCATGACTGTGTGCCGCCGCCGCCAGTGGCCATGACACCTGGCCCCGGTCGCGGCTTGCCGTGGCCAGCGGTGCTAACAATACCCCCTCCTTTAGGCCTCCCCCTAGAAGGCTTAGGTTTACCAGGATGTTTGGCATGAAAGTCTTTGAGAAGAGACTTATCTAGTATATTCTTAGCAGGCTCCCAGGAATTCTCCTCAGGTCCGAATCACACCCACGCTAGGAGGTATTCCCAGGTGGTACCCCTTCTCCAGACATCCAGAACATCATGGACTTGATATATGGTTTCGTCCACTGCTCTATGTTGTACCATTTCTGGAGGTTTCCAGGTAGGCCAAGTAAGGACCAACGGATTCAAAAGGGACACATGGAAGGAGTTGTGGATTCTCAATGTGGCGGGCAGTCGAAGTTGGTAGGTCACAGGACTTAATTGTCGCAGCACCAGAAAAGGTCCAATGTAACGAAGAGCCAATCACATAGATGGAATTCTCAAACAGATGTGCTGCGTGCTGAGCCACACTTTTTCTCCTGGCCGAAACTGGGGAGCCCGTCGTCGATGTTGGTTGGCAAATCTCTTAGCGGAATGAGCTGCTATATGTAACATCTGTTGCATATGGACCCAAAGCTGTTTCAGCTGTGCTGCATTTAGCTGAGCCGCAGGCGAAGGAACAGGCAGCAGTACAGGCAAGGGTGGCCTGGGCTGACGACCAAAGACAATCTGAAAAGGAGGTGCCAGCATGAGAATTGTGGGAGAAATCAGTCCAGGAGAGAAGTGATGCCCAATCATCCTGTCGAAAGTTGACATAAAGCCGTAGAAATTGTTTTAACATTCGATTTGTATGTTCTGCCTGACCATTAGCCTGAGGATGGAACACTGTGGTAAAGTCTAGAGAAATAAAAAACTTCTTGCAGAGGTTGAGCCAGTATCGAGCCGTGAACTGAGGACCATGGTCTGAGGTGATATGCTGAGGCAGTCCGTGAAGATGGAAAATGTGATGCATAAATAACTGAACCAGCCGAGGAGCAGACGGGAGGGAGGGCAGCGGGATGCAGTGGGCCATTTTAGAAAAGCGATCTACCACTAACCATATCACAGTGTTGCCTTCAGATGGTGGAAGTTCCATAATGAAGTCTGTGGAAATATGTGTCCATGGTTTTGTGGGAACTGGCAATGGTTGTAGAAGGCCCCAAGTTTTCCCTGTAGGAATTTTATGTTGGGCACAAGTTGGGCATGAGTCTACATAAGCTCGTTTATCCTTACGCATCTCAGGCTACCAGTAGTAGTGTTGAAGGAGTGTTTGAGTATGAGCTCTTCCGGTATGTCCGGCTAACTGGGAATCGTGACCCCAAACCAATACTTTATTACTGAGTCTTTTAGGCACGACTGTTTTCCCTGGTGGAACCGTGAAAGTAGCGGAGAGAATAATGTGCGCTGGGTCAATGATATGTTGTACGGGCTCTTCAATATCGTCAGTGGAGAAGGATCGTGATAAGGCGTCAGCCTTAATATTCTTATCAACTGGAAGGTAGCATAGTTCGAAATTAAAATGTGTGAAAAAGAGAGCCCAGCGAGCCTGACGGGGGTTTAAATGTTGAGCTTGTTGAAGATAAGTCATGTTTTTATGGTCCGTGAAGACTGTTATGCAGTGTTGTGCTCCCTCCAACCACTGCCACCACTCCTCAAATGCCAGTTTAATGGCGAGAAGCTCCTTATCCCCGATGTAGTAATTGCGTTCTGCCATAGAAAATTTCTTGGAGAAGTACGGACAAGGATGAGATGTTCCCGATGTGTTGGTCTGACTTAAGATGGCTCCAGCTCCCTCTGCAGATGCATCTACTTCTACAATGAATGGAAGTATGGGATCGGGATGTTGAAGACATGGTTGTTGCAGGAATGAGTTCTTGAGTGCCTGGAAAGCTTCTTCAGCCTCTAAGGGCCAAGCCTTGATATTTGTTCCCTTACGAGTCAGGGCAGTGAGAGGTGCAGCTAGTTTAGAATAGTTCTGAATAAAACTACGATAGTAGTTCGCAAATCCAAGAAAGTGTTGAAGTGCACATAATCCATTAGGCTGAGGCCATTCTTGTATGTGTAGCAATGAAGACACCTCTCAGACCGTCTCCAGGGTGAAGCGTGCCCCCAGTTTTTTGGGCAGCCCCTTTTTATTGTAAAATCATTACATAGCATTGCATTGGATACATACGTCACATATTTACTGCTACAATATTTCCACATCAATGTTTATGCTGACCTTTTACTACGTGGGTGCAAAGAGGTGCAAGCGGTCAATCTTCAGGCAGGGAGGGGGGAGGTCACTAGCTGGTCATGAGGCAATGGTACTGAGCTATCTAGGTGTGAAAAACCACATAAATGCAAGTAGGTCATAAACTAAGCTGGTGCTGGAAGGTATGCTAGTGCTGGAAGGCTGTGCATTAGATATGTGCCTTGCAGACTTCCTGTTAGCTGTTTGACAGGAAATCTGTTTGCTTGCTAAAACTTGCTGCGGTCGGAGCAAAACATTTTCTTTATACTAAGAGTAGGTTTAAGAAAAAACCAGTTAGAAATGGCAATGGAGTTTCCCTTCCCATGACGTGGTTTTCCAGCGAGCCTGGAAAGCAAAACTCCTATCCCACATCTCGTCTTTCCTTTTTATTTTTAGGCAGCATAAAGAACGTCTCTGTATCCAGGCCTAGATTGGGGTTTTAGAATGGATATGAGATGGGGTATGCACTGAAGGCAGCAAGCCAAACAAAGAAGGAAACCTATTATAAGGAATACAACAGGAATGAGTCGTGTGATACCACCGATATTAGGAAACCAGGACCATAGCCAGTTCCAGGAGGATATCGGTGTTGTCTCCTTTGAGAGCGGTGCCTCAGCAATCATGGTCTCCATCTGCTCTATGGTATGTGTGAGATTTGCTTTGTAATCTGATATGTATACACAGCAATGAGATCCAATTAAGGCACAGACACCTCCTTTCGAGGCTAGAATTGTGTCCAAGGCATAGCGGTTCTGTATTGCTATCTCTCTAATCTGAGAAACTTCTGTTGTGAGTAGTTGCAATGCGTGAACTGTTTGATTAAATAGAGCAGTTATCCAATTAGCTAAGATGTGCAAGTCTCTATAATTCATAGCTGTTCCCATTGGAGGAAACAGGCTTCTAGCTACCTGAGTTTCTGCATATTTTTCTATGGGACTCTTGATCGTCTCCCTTTTGTTACGGAGCCTTGCTTTGGGTAGATTTTTGACTGCATAGTATGAGGGGAGGATGTAGCCTAGAGTGCATCTGCCTCTCCAATTTGGGGGAATATGCATATACGCTCTACGTCCGCATAACATCCAAATGTTCCCTATCTGGTTAGTGAACCATTCACGGGGCTGTTTGACTTGTTGAACCATAGCAGATACATATTCACACAAGCCAAATTGCTCATCTGAGAATGTTTCTCCTTTTGCACACCTTTCTGCATTTCCTACGGAACATCCTGAGATTAGCCAATTACACATATAATGGGTAAAACTATGCAAATATTCTGTGATATTTTGTGAGAAGTCTGGGTGTGTTGTTACATTAGAATACGATCTGAACATGATCTCTTTTAATACAATGGTTCGGTTACAATACGGATATTTTCCCACCTGTAGTCCCTCCCCATTTCCAGTATCATACTCCCAACAAAGAGCGGCAGTCTCTTGAATTCGGCTGCTGATGGGTATTATGGTGTTACCAACTGGAGAATTGAGGGGGTAACCTCCTGGCCATGGGAAATTCATCCATCCAGTAAGATTAAATGGTACGGCATGCATCATTAGTCCACCGCTGGTATGAGTTGGCATGTGTGTGCAGATCCAACAGTCTGTTTGATTCAACAGGAGTGAGAAGTTTTGTGCATTAAGGATGTACAGGTTATCTTGCCAAGGTCCTTGTTCAGCTACGGCCATGGCTGGGGAGATAAAGCAAAATATGAGGGTACAGAAAACAATTGTTATGGAGTTGGCATTTAGACAAGAGAAGGCAGCCAGTAAGAAGTGCTCTGGAGTCTTTTCAGAGCCTTGCTGTTCCAGGAGCTGTGCAGATTGAACAGATAGTGCCTTGAGCTGCCCCCAGGTCAGCCGGTGTTGCTGTTTGTGGGGTGTCCGGCGTCGGTCCTGTTGAGGGTTGTGGAGGCTCAGGGAGAAGTTGGGGATCGGATCCTGTAGACCCTGGTGCCATGCCATGTTTCCACGGTTTCACGCAACGAGCCGGAATCCAAATAGGACCTGTGGGAGAAAGCACAGCAGCATGCCCGCGTCCCCATGTGAGTAGAGGAGCAGGACCATGCCAGACAGGGTTAGGCAATACTCTATACAAAACTGACGGTTGGGGGTGACTGGCCCTTGTCCCATAATGATTATCCACAGCTGTGGTTTGATTTGAACTTGATATGTTTAGATGATTTAACGTGAACAATACCTTGTTTAACCAGTCCTGTTTAGGGGGGAGACCAATGGCGTTCCCTGCTGTTTGCTTGTGTCTATTCAAAGCCGTTTTTAGGGTGAGGTTGGCTCTTTCCACAATTGCTTGTCCTGTGGAATTATATGGTATCCCAAATATGTGCTTAATGTTCCATTGTTGGCAAAATTCAGCGAAGGAATGACTACTATAAGCAGGGCCATTATCTGTTTTTAGAACAGAAGGTAACCCCATTATAGAGAAAGTTTTAATACAGTGATTAATGACATGTCTAGTAGTTTCCCCTTTTTGGGGCGTCGCCCAGAGAAAATGGGAAAAAGTATCAATGGTTACATGTAGATACTTCCAGGGGGCAAATGAGGGGTATTGGGTGACATCCATCTGCCAGATTTCGTTGGCATGCAATCCCCATGGGTTCACGCCCATGGAAGGGGCAGAGGTAATCTGTGAACATTGGGGGCATTGCTGCACTATAGCTCTGGCTTGTTCTAATGGAATATTAAATTGTTTTGCAATAGACTTTGCGTTTTGATGGAACATACTATGGCTATTCCATGGTGTTACAGTAAGTACAGCCTGTTTTGTGGCTGCATCTGCAATGGCATTGCCTTCAGAAATCCAGCCAGGGAAAGGCTGATGGCTCCTAATATGAGCGATGTGAAGTTGGTGTGTGCGGTGTTGGAGGGTTGACTGCAGTGTCAGAAAGAGGGATAGCAGGTTCTCATCTAATGAAGGAGTGACATATGCTCCAGGAAGAGAAAAAGCAACATTACAAACATACTGGCTATCGGAAATAATGTTTAAATCAGCATTCATAAAGCATTGCAACGCAAGAATGACAGCAGCTAGTTCTGCCCTTTGCGCTGACCGCTGAGGTGGCGTAATTTTAGTTACCCAACGTCCCTGCACTTGCCAGGCAACTGCCCCCCATTTTGAGCCACCGTCAGTAAAAACAGTCTGCGCTTGTGGTAAAGGGGCGGGTGATAGGCCTGGATAAACGGTGAGTGGAACCTAATTGAATGCAAGGATACGGGGGTCTGCCGGAATGTGGTAGGAAACTTTTCCCACATAGTCTGTGAGTGCACCTTGTAGTGCTGCAGATTGGCTTAACATCCGTTCCCAATCTCTTAAAGGTAAAGGGACAATTATATTGGTCACATCAAGTCCCATTAAGACTCTGCTACGCTCCCGTCCTTTAAAGATTAATTCTGCATGCATATTTGATAATGTACTAATTGTATGTGAAGGGCTGTGTGGTAAATAGAGCCATTCAATGATTAATGTTTTATTTCCTGTCTGCTTTTCGACTATCTGTGTTAAAATTGCTGTGGGCTGTTTTTCAGTTGGGATCAGAATTAAAGTGAAAGGAACATTTTCAGTACATCTGTCTACCCATATTAACTTTAATGCTTCATTGACCTGTTGAAAAATCTTTTTTCTGTTGCGGTGTTAAGGTAATTAATTCTGCTGGACTTGTTCTGTTCCTTAACGCATCAAATAAGGGACTTAACATATATGTGGGCAAACCCACATAAGGACGTAGCCAATTAATTGAACCCAGTAATTGTTGTAATTGTACATATGTAAATGCGTTATTCACTTTTAGCTGTGGGATTTGAGGACTAGAGTAAGTCTGCAACACTTTGTGTCCTAAATATAAAAATGGTTCCTGTTTCTGAACCTTTTCGGGGGCAATTTTCAATCCATGTTTGGCTAGTTCAGAGGATAAATGGAATAGCCAGTCATCTGGAATTCGTGAAGCAGCCACTAAAATATCATCCATATAATGATAGACTAATGCTCGTGGATAGCGCTGTCGAAACCCTTGCAATGCTTTATCTACGAAGTATTGACATAATGTGGGACTATTCAACATTCCTTGTGGTAAGACAGTCCATTGATAGCGCTTAGTTGGTCTCTGGTTGTTTAAAACGGGGACCGTAAAGGCAAAGAATTGTTTGTCTTTTTCACATAGTGGTATGGTGAAAAAGCAATCTTTCAAATCTACTATTAAAATTTGATAATCTCTAGGAATCATGTTTGGATTTGGAGTGCCACATTGAAGCGGACCCATAGGTTGCAGAATAGCATTAATGGCTCGGAGATCATGGAGAAGTCTCCATTTCCCTGATTTCTTTTTTATCACAAAAACAGGTGTATTAAACGGACTGACTGTGGGTTCAATGTGACCAGCATCTAATTGATCATGGACCAATTCATGGAGGGCCTGAAGCTTATCATTAGGCAGGGGCCACTGCTCTACCCAGATGGGTGTGGTGGATTTCCAAGTTAATGGAAGAGCAGTGGGTTTACTGTGAAACATAATTAATCTTCTAGTACAATTCGGGCTTGAAACTGACTCAGTAAATCACGTCCCCATAAATTGATATGAATGGGAAGGATTACTGGTTTTAAATGTGCAGTGCCTGAACCGGAGGAACTTGTTACAGTCAGCCAGCAAGCACTACGGCGGGCTACCTGTCTCCCTCCCACCCCCCACACCGAGGGGGAGTCTACTGTCGGCCAGTCGGTGGGCCAGTTATCTGTGGTTATGACTGAGACATCAGCTCCTGAATCTAAAATGCCTTCAAAGGGCTTACCGTCTAGCAAGTAGGTTCTCTTTGGTTTCTCTTTTCTGATTGCCTGAGTCACTGCTAAAATGCTAGGATGCAGTGTTGGGGCTCGGATGGATCCGAAGCCGCTGGAGTCTCTGACAGTCTGCTTTCCTCCTACGGACAAGACACAGGGTACCATGACTAATTGTGCCCAGGAGTCCCCTTTGTGCAATGTAAGGGAGGATTTAGTTTCAAATTGGATCATAATAGTACCTTCATAATCAGAATCTACAACCCCTGGAATGACATAGATCCCTGCCTTGCCTGCAGTGGACCGGGGTAGAATCAGCCCGACAGTTTGTTCGGGCAAAGGGCCTGTAAGTTGAGAGGGCATCAGAATGACCTGCCCTGGGAATGCTACAAATTTTGTGTCTTGATTAATAAGATCTATGCCAGCACTGCCAATGATATCTGTTACACTTGATTGTGCTTGGATTTTAGGGACTGCGACAATTGGACCGGGGCTTGTCGCTGGCCCGGAATCTAGTTTCCCTGATTAGTACTTCGGTATTGATTTGCCCAGTGGAACCCTTTCTTACATTTTGGGCACACAGTTTTTGGTCGTGACCTAGAGACCCCGGCAGAATCAGTTCCCTTATACGCCCCGCCACCTGGGGCACGACACTGTTCTTTAAAATGGCCGGGTTTTTTACAGTTAAAACATGTGCCTTTCGGTGTGTGAAATTGACCTTTCTGCAGGGCAACAGCGAGGGCATCCATCTGAAAGGCGTGGGTGCCCACATCTGCACAAGCCTTAAGCATGTCTGCTAGGTTGTAATCAGGTCTGGCAATTATGGACTGCAAAACCTTACGACAGTCAGCATTTGCGTTTTCAAAAGCTAACTTTAATAAGAGTTCTACGCTCGCTTCTGAATTATCTACCTGTCGCCGAATGGCTTCCTGTAAGCGATCAATAAATTGTGTATAGGGCTCTGTCGCTGTTTGTCGAGTCATTATAAATGACTTTGTGACCTTTCCAGATTCGGGGACCCTTTTAAAGGCTTTATTTACACAGTGGACAATTGCTGAATAGGCGACCGCTGGTATGCCAAGTGCCTGTTGTTCTATGGTGGCAAATTGACCTGATCCAAATAACTGTTCTGGTAAGTAGGCACCACCTGAGGCGGTTCCTGCTATTAGTGCTTCTCTTTGATATTCAGACTCCCATACCACATACTGAGCTGGGGTGAGGAGCATACGGGACAAGTCTTTCCAATCTTGGGGAACTAATTTATAGCCGTTAGACATTGCCTCAAGTAGCCCTCGGGTATAAGATGAATGAAACCCTGTCTCCTTGATACTTGTGCGGAGTTCTCTGAGAACACTATAAGGAAGGGCAGACCAATTCATTTCTCTCCCGCCCATATCATTGATCCTTTCTGTGATGGGAAAGGCTTGAAGTCCTTCTAAAAGTTCTTCTCCTGTAAGGTTACCTTTTTTTTGTTCCTCTTGAAAACCCAAACGGACCGCACCACAAGGGTCAAATTGTGCCTCACTTGTGTTTAAGGGCTGTTTTTCTGGATAAATTTGGGAAGTCTGACTGGTCTGTGTCACGGGTTCTGGCATGGGAAGCTGAGGATACAGGGAAGTTGTGTCTCTGAGGTAGTTTGCAAATATGGTGGGGGAAGAGTATATGGATCAGGAATATTGACCTTTTCATTGTCTGTTTTTTTACTGTCTGTTTCTAAGGACGCATGAGTTGAAGATGGTGTTTTGAAATTTTTGGTCCCTATGTGTTCTAAAGCCTCTGTACATTTTTGCCAAATCAATAAGTGCCTTATAGGAGCTCTTGGACAGGTATGGAGACTATTACCTATCTGAACCCAGTCTTCTACATTGAGAGTTCCTGATTCGGGGTACCAAGGACAACGGGAAACTATTTCTTCTAACAATTTTCCTACGTCTCTCAATTTAACTTGTACTACTTCTCCCTTAGTGACAAAATAATAATTCCTTATTAGTTTTGTTAGTTCTTCCGCATGACCTTCATGCTGAACAGACATTTTCCCTCCCATACTCACGAATGTTTGAAAACAGACCCACTGAGAAAAACGTAAAAATACTTACACCTGTGGGAGTAGGTCTGCTGATTTACGGAGCGCACCTAGGCTTTCTGTCCAGCCGGATGAGCAGGGAGTTGTCACGTCTCGGGTCTCGTCGTGGATTAAGGCTGAAATCACGTCGGGGTCACCAGATGTAGCAATGAAGACACCTCTCAGACCATCTCCAGGGTGAAGCGTGCCCCCAGTTTTTTGGGCAGCCCCTTTTTATTGTAAAATCATTACATAGCATTGCATTGGATACATACGTCACATATTTACTGCTACAATATTTCCACATCAATGTTTATGCTGACCTTTTACTACGTGGGTGCAAAGAGGTGCAAGCGGTCAATCTTCAGGCAGGGAGGGGGGAGGTCACTAGCTGGTCATGAGGCAATGGTACTGAGCTATCTAGGTGTGAAAAACCACATAAATGCAAGTAGGTCATAAACAAAGCTGGTGCTGGAAGGTATGCTAGTGCTGGAAGGCTGTGCATTAGATATGTGCCTTGCAGACTTCCTGTTAGCTGTTTGACAGGAAATCTGTTTGCTTGCTAAAACTTGCTGCGGTCGGAGCAAAACATTTTCTTTATACTAAGAGTAGGTTTAAGAAAAAAACAGTTAGAAATGGCAATGGAGTTTCCCTTCCCATGACGTGGTTTTCCAGCGAGCCTGGAAAGCAAAACTCCTATCCCACATGTATGCATTTCAACTTGGAAGGATCCATCTGAAAACCATGTTTAGAGATAATATACCCCAGGAAGGGTAGTGATTCTCGTTCAAAAATGCATTTTTCAAGTTTGGCATACAGCCGTTTTTCTCTTAGGCGTTGCAAAACCTGAATGATGTGTTGCCGGTGAGACAGTAGATTAGAAGAAAATATTAGAATGTTGTCTAGATAGACCACTATGCAGACATACAGTAGGTCTCGAAATATTTCATTAATGAGATGTTGAAAAACTGCAGGAGTATTGGTTAATCTAAATGGCATGACTAAATATTCATAATGACCTTCTCTGGTATTAAAAACCGTTTTCCATTCATCACCATCACAAATCCTGATCAGGTTGTATGCTCCTCGGAGATCTAATTTAGAAAATACCCGGGCTCCTTGTAAACGATCAAAGAGTTCAGTAATTAAAGATAATGGGTTGCGGTATTTTATGGTGATGGCATTGAGTCCACGGAAATCGATACATGGACGCAGAGTCCCATCTTTTAACCACACACACAAAAAAAAAAGGCTCTGGCTGGAGATGTAGATCATCGAATGAACCCCTTCTGAAGATTCTCTTGAATGTATTTGGTCATGGCCTGGGTCTCTGAGGCGGATAATGGGTAGACCCTACCCCGAGGTGGAGTCACCCCGGGACTAGATTAATTGCACAATCAAACTCCCATTGTGGAGGCAAGATATCAGCAGCTGTTTTGGAGAACACATCAACAAACTGGCCATACTGAGGTGGCAAACCCTCAAGAATAGCCGTACAGATATAACTGTCAGCGGCAGTGGTCCCTTTAAGGCTGGTTTCTTGGCATGCTGAACCCCATTGAAGAAGCTTTAAAGACGTCCAGTCGAACTGAGGGTTATGACATTGTAACCAGGGGATGCCCAAAACCATTGGGATGTATGGCTCTCTGAATGATGAAAATGAGATCTGTTCCAAATGATTGGGTGCAATGTGACATACCAGTGGAACAGTTTGATGAGTTATTCTCCCTGGCAGGGGATCTCCGTGGATGGAATGGCTTTGGGCAAAGACGAAGAGGAATGTGTAGTTGTTCCACTATATACTGGAGGATGAAGCTCCCTCCTGCCCCCGAATCCACTAAAGCCAATGTATAAAATCAGAGACCTTCAAGAACCAAGGAGACCTGTAGAGTGAGTGGGGGAGCCAGGGAAGTGATGCCTAGAGTTACTCCCCCACATGAGCCTAGGCTTGGAAGTTTCCCGGACGTGTTGGGCAACAAGCTATAAGATGTCCCGTTCCTCCACAATACAGAGACCTACCCGGCGACATCTTTGCCATTCCTCCGGAGAGAGAGGGCCACGTCCTAATTGCATAGGTTCTTCAACAGTCCCTTCATTAGTGGATGTGGTTCGCGGAATGGAGGCAACCGGACGAGAGGGGGTAGGAACTGCCAGGAACCTTCTTGTGTTAGATCCCTCGCATGCTCTTTCTTGTAGTCGACGATCGATCCGAGTTACCAAGTCTACAATAGAGTCCAATGATCGGGGTAACTCTCGGGCTGCCATCTCGTCTTTTATTCTGGATGACAAGCCTTCCAAGTATATAGATTGTAGGCACTTCTCCTCCCAGTGGAGTTCAGATGCCAGCGTTCTGAATTCAATGGTGTAGTCCGCCAATGGTCGACTTCCTTGCCGAAGTTGTAGAAGCTTGGAGCCAGCGACCTCCTGTTTCCATGGGTCATCAAATACTGCTTGAAACAGTTCTAAAAACTTCGGAAGATCCTGTAAGACTGGATCCGACCGTCGCCAAAAAGGAGAAGTCCAAGCCAGGGCTTTACCCTCTAACAGAGACAGGATATATGTGGTCTTTGTAAGATCATCTGGGAACAGAGAGGCTTGAAGATGAAAGTGCATGCTGCACTGATCGAGGAATCCTTGGCAAAGGCAAGGATCACCTGCATAGCGGGGAGGAATAGGTAATGGAATCAAAGTCCGGGTATTACTCGGCATGACCACTGGTACTGGTGGGAGAACTGCCTGAGCAGCCGCCATTGAATCAAGACATGCATTAAGTCATTCCAATGAAGCTGCCATGGATTCCAGTATACGTTGCTGCTCCATGACCTTCTGGGCTAGTCCTGGAATGGCTTGTCGAGCTGAGGCCTGTGCTGGGTCCATGGCCTTTTTATTCTGTTATGGATTAGAATGTGGACCCCTGTTCCGAGGTAGCGCTACCTAAAAGGAGATGATCCCCTTAGGTCTCTACCGTCGAAGGGCGAGGCCAAATACTATAGCTGTTGAACAAGGACTTCACCCTGGAAGCTCGAGATTCCCCCAGGAGGAGCCTATAGGGATCCTGCTACTGGGACTTAGGAGACTCCCTTGAAGACTGAAGAAAAGTCTGGATGCAGGTGCCTCCTGCGGGTCGTGGTCTCCAGATGGCTGGCGCCTCCAGCAGGTCGTAGTAGACTAGGGGATGGAGTCACAGAGTAGTCCAAAGCCGGTCTGAGGATTCGGTACACAAGAAGAGTCGAAGTCCAGTCCAAGATCACAACAGGAGAAGGGTCCGAAGCCAGTCCAAGGTCACAACAGGAGAAGGGTCTGAAGCCGTACCAGAGTCAAGCCAGGAAGACACGAATGCCGGTCCAGAGGTCAGAATCCAAGAGTCAATCCACGAAGCAGGGAAGCATAGAAGGACAAAGAACCAGGAACACAAGCTCAGAACCAAATCCAGCCAGGAAGGCAAGGTCTGAGAGTCAGACTTTGCCTTAAATACAGGAAGTCCAGGAAGCAGTCTCAGGGGGAGCCATGACAATTTCCTGTCATGGCTCCTTTAAGAACTCTCATCAGCTGTGCTTGCGGCTCTAGTAGAGGCAAAAGGGAAAGGAATCGGCCTGGCCGAGAGGAGCCATGCGTCCGGGCCTGGCAGCGGCAGCGGCTGCAGGAAGGAACTCAAAGAGGGCTGCCTGTCACCACAGGAGCCCTCAATAAGCCCGACGCCTCAGGTACTTATTTTAATCGTGGCCGCTGGCCCAACCCTAACTGTGTCCCGCCGCGGCCGGCGGCCATGACACGTGGCCCCAGTCGCAGCTTGCTGTGGCCGGCGGTGCTAACAACTTGCAATTGATGAATACTCTTCTTAGGAAGCCCTACCAATAAGATGTTACAGTAATCAAATAATAGGCATATCAAAGCCTAGAGAATCACCATATTAACTGAAAAATCAAGAAATGATCTGAACCTGCTAAGCTGTCTTGGTCTAAAAAATAAAAACTCTCCGAGAAATAGAAGATAAATGCAAGTCCATGGGAACCCCAACTTGGCGTATGATATGAAATGCTGTTTTGTTTTGTTTTTACACAGAAGTTACTCTCTCTTGAACATCTATACTTATTTATTTATTTATTTAAAAGTCTTTTATACCGATGTTAGTCGAAACATCACCTCGGTTTACATGGAACAAAAGCAACGGAAATTACAAGCAACAGGGGAAGGGTAAGGGGTACAAAGAACCATAAGGAGAGCAGAGAAGCATAGGAACAAACAACAAGTGAACTATAATGTCATAAGAACAAGGTACTTCAACATTTAAATGACTCCATAAAGGTTCACAACTGCCCCATCCCACAACCCCAGTACTAAGAAAAGAACATTGTTGCACATAACATTTGCCTAAGGTTTAACATTTCCACCAGCTAAAAACTCTAAATAAGAATTTAACAGAAGTAAATCTAAGTGCAGGTGGCTGATTGCAGTATTCCTGGAAGGGATTGATGAGGAACACAGAAGGAGGAACTGTCCCCAGTCCATTTACAAGCACATAGAAAACCCCAGGAGGCCTGAAGGCAGTTTCAATATTAATCTAAAGATTCAGAAGATATATCACTGCTAATGACTTTGTGTCTTGGGGTCTTCCTGTCTCAAATGGGTTCAGCAGACAACTTAAACCCTCCTAACTCATCACTGACTTCATTCCAGTGATGTAGCAGCCACTCACCAAGAAAGTAAGTGAAGAGTCTGCACAGATGTGCTCATCAATTAAGTTGTAAATGTGATTCTTTAGAATGATTGTAAACCTGAAGTGTGAATGAACACCTGTAACTAGTCATTCTGTATCTCCGCTCCCCTCCTCTCACCTTCTCCTCATGTCAAGATCAGAAAGTGGTTCTGGCTGATTTAAAGTCATTTGTTTGATATTCCAAATGGATTCTGATGCTGCATTGTCTGGATTTTGCTTGACTCTTCTATTGCCATTAAGAAATTTATGCTATAGCCTGTGTCCTATAATACAGGAGACAGGTTTCAGTGACAAAGAGATAATCCTTTTATTTATTCTTTCTCAATCAATGCAGTTGGTGCTTCCATATTCACAGCAGTGAGATAAATTATTTTAGTTCCCTCTTTTCATATATAATAGATACGCTTATCCAAGCCATCTTCCAAAGCAACGTAGTCCCACAAGATTAGGATCCAAAATGGATGTGTTTACCAGATTGCAGAATGGCTGTGAATATGGTGGGAGAGAAAAATAAAACTCAAAATTGCTATGTACATAAGTTATTTTCAATAATAAAAAAAAAGCACCACACAATAATCAAGAACAAATGTCTGTGGGCGATTTCTGCTCATTCCAAGTAGTTCATACCTTTGCTTTGAAAATTCTTGCAGTGGGTATGGGAGATTGGTTCTGGGGTTCATTGACCCTGAGGGATCCTTCCTTCAGTTTCACAGAGCTTTTGCAGTTGACTCCTACAGACACACAAGTAGCTGTGTGAATAGATTAGTGGAATGATTTTCCAGGAGCCAAAAAACCAACAAATCTTGTAAATAATTCCCGGTGAATTTAAACTGCAGGATCTCATAAATTATCATCTAAAACAGTGGTTCTCAGCCCAGTCCTCAGGCCACACCCAGCAGGTCTGGTGTTCAGAAATAGCCTCAGTGAATATACGTGAGGCAGATTTGCAGGCACTGCCTCCTTTGTATGAGAATAAATCTCATGCACATGCATTCTGGATCACCTAAAAGCCAGACTGGCAGGAGATCCCTAAGGACTGGGTTCAAAACTGCTGAGCTCAAACTTTATTCTTCTCTTTCCCCTTGATTGTGATACATCACTTTGCACATTTATAGATTTATTCAGCAGAACAATATTCATTCTGTTTTTACAAATTCCTTCCAAAGATAACAATTCAGAGGTCCTTACTTCATTTCTGCTTTACTGGAACTGTTGCAATTCCTGCATTGGACTCTGGTCACAATCTGCTTTTCAGCTGTCAGTGTTGCATTTAGGCTTTCTGTGCATCAATGTAACTTCTGCTTGGGGCTCTGATAAGATCCCCTCTTCAGCTGTTCTGTATTTATACTTCATGGCATGGCTGAAGAGTGGGTATTCATCAGAGTCATATTCAAGTATTGCATCGATACATTTCAAGCATGAATACAGCACAAACAACTGTGGAGAGGAATCTTCACTGGAGTCCCCAAGCAGGAGTCACACTGATTGATGGAAAACATGAACAGAGCACCAACAGCAGATCTTCCTCAGAGCATCATGCAAGCATCACAATAATTCATGTATTTTTCAATCATTCCTCTTAACGCATGCTGCAAATATATACACAAGTTACACAAAAATTCAAAGCAAAATTATATGTATCAGTCCTATGAAAATTATTTCATCAAATCTACTCCATACAAGGGATGCCAGAGGACATGATCAAGACAACTAGCATAACGGGATTTATAAGAGATTTAAAAAGTTCCTTGAGAAATAATCCATAACTCATTATTAACCAGATAGACTAAAAAACTAATTTCTATTCATGGGCGTGAGATAACGGGAAATAGATCTACTTTATGGGATCTTCTGGGTAATTGTGACTCAGATTGGCCATTTTCAGAGACAGGATACTGAGTAGGGATGTGCAGAGCAAAATTTTATGTTCATATTTTTTATGTCCGAAAGGGGGTCCCACTTGCGGCCAATATGGACATAAAAAAAATCCAATGAGTTGGGTATATGTACATATGTGCAAAAAAAAAATTTAAACCCCCTCACCCTCCTTAATCCCCCCCCCCGACTTACCACAACTCCCTGGTGATGGAGCGAGGAGTGAGGACGCCATTTCTGCAATCCTTGGCGAGAAGCATGTGACGTCGGCGTCGCGTCTGAGTGACGCGGTGCCACGTGATTCCCGGCGAGTTCGCGCCGGACGGCTCGTTCGGCCCAAAAAGAACTTTTGGCCAGCTTGGGGGGGTCAGGAGGCCCCCCCCAAGCTGGCCAAAAGTTCTTTTTGGGCCGAACGAGCCGGGAATCACGTGACGCCGGCGTCACTCGACGTGCCGCCGACGTCACATGCTTCTCGCCAAGGATTGCAGAAATGGCGTCCTCACTCCTCGCTCCATCACCAGGGAGTTGTGGTAAGTCGGGGGGGGGGATTAAGGAGGGTGAGGGGGTTTATATTTTTATTTTGGCTCAACAATCGCGATTTCCCACATATCGAACATATCTATGTTCGATATGTGGGAAATCCGATCGTTTATGTCGAATCAATTTTTTAAGTAAAAAAAAAATATGAGTTGCGTTTTACTAATGCGGTCAATCCGAATGCACACCCCTAATACTGAGCTCGATAGACCTTGGTCTGATCCAGTCTGGCATTTCTTATGTTCTGTCACCTTTACTCAGTCCAGGCAAACGTATATGTAAACACAACAGAATCACATATCAGGCAGGAAATTTTGTAAAAGGCCACTTCTGTTCCTAAAACAGTATTCCACATGCAGAAGACCCTTGGAAAATTACCCCTGGAATGTGCAACTGTCTCACTGTGACCCCAAGATTTGGTTGCTCTATAACTCTGTGACTGTCACTTTCCAAATACCCATCAGACTGCTGGAATTAGAAAACATGTAAGTGAGACTATGCAATGTTATTAGAGAGGAAATGTATAGACATCTTAATATGAAACCATCTCAGATACAACTGTATAACTGAAAGACAATTTGATAGTGTGAGTATGCATTTACAGGACATTATAAACACTGTATATACTCAATCCAAGATTCCACATTTGGAGTACATCCTCTGGAAAGGATCCAGGCATCATTGTGGATAATATGTGTGTGGCGGTGGCCAACAAAACATATAGAATGCTAGGACTTATTAGGAAAGGAATGGAGAATAAAACCGAGGATGTCATAATGTCACTGAATTTCTCCATAATGAGTCTTACCTTGAATATTGTGTGCAGTTCTGGTCACCGCAACTCAAAAAAGATCCAGTAATATAAGAAAAGGTACCGAGAAGGGTGACCAAAATAATAAGGGGATGGAAAGATTCCCCTATGAGGAAAGGATAAAGAGATTAGGACTCTTCAGCTTGGAGAAGAGATGCTTGTGGGGAGAAAAGGAAGAGGTCTATAAAATAATGAGTGGAATATAAAGGGTAAACTCAAATCAGGTGTTTACTCTTTCAAAAACTAAGGAACACACAGCGAAGATAATAAGTAATACATTTAAGATTTGAGAAAATATTTTTTTATGCAACACATAATTAAACTCTGGAATTCAATGTCAGAGTATGTGGTAAAAGTTGTGAATGTAGCCTGGTTTATTTATTTATTTTTTTTAATAATGACGGCTAATGGTATTTTATTGTTTGTTGTAGGCGGTGACCATTTTGAAGTACAGCAATGTGATATTTGTAATTTGTATGGCAACTGAATTGTATCCTAATAAATTAATTATAGTATGTTGGGGCACCTTTTCTTTATTATTGGACAAGTTCCTGGAAGAAAAGTCCAAAAGCCATTATTAAGGTGGACTTTGAGAAGTCTGGGATTAGCAACATGGAATCTATCAATCTTCTGAGATTCTGCCCAGTACTTGTGTCTTAGATTGGCCACTGTTGGAAACAGGATACTGGGCTTGATGGACCTTTGGTCTGCCCAATATGGCAAATTTTGTGTTCTTACAATTGTCGAACTCTATGACAGTGAGATCTCAGTTGCACAGGAAGTTTATGTTGAACGGGTAATAATGATCTCAGAAGAAGCCAGAATCTGTTTACTAGTTAATGGACATAATCTTCCCAAATAAACTGAAGTAATAATGTAGAACCCATGGAACAAAATACAAATAAAATATATCTTTCATCATATCAAATGGAGAGGAAACAGAGAGAACAAAAATTTGCTGGTCACTATGTCATAATAGCAGGCAATATTATCCTGGCACTTCTGATTTATTTGTAGAGTATTTCTGGGAATATATTATGATAAATGTTTTTTGTCACAGTGTTACCTAGATTATGTTTGTTTTGCTTTCATTCTATCTCACTCTTATCCTTTTAGCACTCAAGGATCATGAATACAGGATAATGGGAAATCACACTGGCACAACAGAATTCCTGATTTTGGGATTTTCAGAATTCCCAGAGCTGCAGCTCCCTCTCTTCGTTCTCTTCTCACTCCTCTACCTGATGGCCATGCTGGGGAACCTCCTCGTTATCTGCATAGTATGTGCCGATCGACACCTGCACACCCCCATGTATTTCTTCTTGGCCAACTTGTCTGCCATAGATATCTTCTCTTTGACCTTGGTTGTTCCAAAATTGCTGGTAATTCTCCTAACAAACAGCAGTAACACATCTTTTGGGGAATGCATTCTGCAGATGTATTGCTATATGATCTGTGTATGTACAGAATTTATACTTCTTTCTGCCATGGCGTATGATCGTTATGTTGCAATATGCAACCCCTTGCGTTATACCACCATCATGAGTAGGAGAATCTGTGCTCTTTTGGCAGCTGTCTCATGGGTAGCAGGTTTAATAGAGGCATTGATACCAACTATTGTTATATCCCAGTTTTCTTTCTGTGACTCCAATGTAATCAGTCACTTTTTTTGTGAATTCACAGCCCTGCTGGAGCTTTCCTGCACAAAGACTTCTTTCTTTGAACCTATGACTTATGTAGAATCTGTGTTTTCAACCTGCACCCCATTTCTCCTAACCCTGACATCCTATGTGTTTATCATCTCCACCATCCTTAGGATCCGTTCTAGAGAGGGGAAAAGCAAGGCCTTCTCCACCTGCTCCTCCCACCTCTCAGTCATCATTCTTTTGTATGGGACTATAATAGGAGTGTATATGCAGCCCAAGACAGGGGACTCTGTGAATTCAAATAAGCTGCCTATGGCAATCTACATAGTCTCTCTCCCACTGCTGAACCCCCTGATTTATAGCTTGAGAAGCAAGGAGTTAAAAGTGGCTCTGAAAAAAGTGATAGGCAGAAAGCCAACTTTCTGAGGCTTTAAACATTTCGGTAAGATGCCTGCTCTAGCAAAAGGCTTAGTGAATCTCTTAGACCAGACAGGAACATTTTCCAAGACTTTTGCCCAGGTAAATTGTGCACATAAATATCTCCCATCCTTCCAGGAAGGCCTTCCTGTTTAGAGGTGTTTAGATTGCATTGTAAAAGAGCCACAAACTTGATATTAATGAAAACTACTCCTGCTTTTCCTGCCTCCCCACTCACACAGAAAGCTGGTACAAAGCTCACTGGCACTCTTTATCTGCCTCTCTGAAAATCAGCACATGGTGCACATTCTCAAAGCGGCTGAGTACCTTGAAAGCAGTGAGGTTAGTTTGATCATTGCCCTAAATGTGCCTCTGTTTTCTAAAGCTGGCACTGCACGCCTTTCCTATAGGAAACTCATAACCCGGGACACGCTTGAAATATTTTATTTCTGTACTTTTTGAAAAATGAAGCTTTCTGTTCTGCCTTCTCTCCTCTCCACCCCAACACGTGTAATCTCTTGTTTTTCCTCAGTGCTTTTATCAGCCTAGGAAAATTGTGTGGCATAGCAAACAGGGGGCTAACCTTAAATTATTTCACTGTTCTGCAGTGCTAATGAGCTATTGAATGCATAAAGATGATCACATCTGAGAGCCGCAGGAACTCCAAGCCTACGGGACTGTGAGGATTATTGTCAAACTCAGTAATAAAACATAGAAGAAGGCCGGGATTTTGGTTCATGTATTTTACTTGGGACAGATAGGGAAGGCAGTGGTCAGAAAAGGATTGAGAGGTCAGGGGGGCTGGGAGAAGTTGGGGGTCAGTCTCATAATGGGATTTCAGTGGTGGATTTGGATCTTAGATTTAACTTCTCACCTTTCCAAACTTGGGCTCAGGGTAAGTTACAGTCAGGTACAGAAGGTATTTCTCTCCCTCAGAGAGCTTATAATCTAAATTTGTACCTGAGGAAACAGAAGGTGACGAGATTTACCCAAGGTAACAAGGAGTATCAGCTGAAGAGATGGGATTTGAACTCTAACCCAGTGTTTCCCCACCATTGAGCCTTCAGACCTGATCAGCTGAGCCATGGTAAAGTATCAGATCCAGGCCAGCACCTGGGATTGCTTTCAGCACCTTGCAGCATCAAGAGATACAAGCAGTGGCTTTTAAACGTGTAGGAGCTCCTTTCTAAGAACTTGCCACGTCTTCCTAGCTACAACAGGAGCCATGGAGTGTGATGACTAACAGACGGAGGCAGCCACATTGCAGACAGCGTCTCCTCCTTTCACCCTCTGTATTATCCCCAGGTGGAGTGAGACAGAGAGCACAGTGAGCATTGGATGTGATTCACTGTCAGGCCGATGCAGTATCAGCTCGCGTAAAACGGGTGCTCATGATTGAGGGCCTGCTCTCCTAACGCATGCCCACCATGCAATGCATTATTTAATTGAGGGGTCACGCTAAAAGCAGGCACTAAGGGGAATTTTGCATCCCTAGTGTCTCCTTGGCATTGGGCGCACAGGAGAGGTGGCTGTCAGTGTGGGCTGGGAAAACGGACGCTCAATATGAGTTTCCCATTTCCCCCACACCAACGGCACAAGATACAAGGCCTAGACCATCTATTTTGTGTGTCTATATTGGGCGCCCAGAATTTCTTTTTCAAGACTTTTCTTTTTTACTTCAGTCTGCTTTCTTTGGTTCCTCCTACTTAGTATCAGGTGGATACAATGTGGAGGAATCACAGAAAGCAGGGATTTTTCCAGTGAGACCTTTACATCAGTCCCGGGCTGGCATAAAACTTGCCACCTTGCAATGGGCGCATCGGCCACATGGGACATTTTTTGAATTGTGGGGATTAGCAAATATCCTCATCTACATGGAATTTACATGTGATGAGTGCAATTAGGTTTGTTCTCAACCGGACACACTTTGTGGATGAGCTAATCCCAGTATTGCTTTGGGGTTTATGGACGCGTGTCTAAAACATGTATCCAGTCGCATGTTAAGCTGTGCGCTGGCCGCAGCACATGGTATTACATTGGCCTGGGTTAGTGTTGGGATTAGCAGTAGTGAGGGAGCCCTGGCAGCCATATGTAGCAGCCAAGGTACTAAGAGAATCAGCTGCCCCTAGCACAACACATCAACCTCCCCCTTATCCTGCACATGGATGTGGAGACAGCGTCATGTGTGTATGTGTGAGAGAGATTCTGCCCCATCTCTCCCTTGTTTTACAATTTAGGGGAGAGACTGGAGGAGCTTCCAATATTTCCCTGGCTCCTCTTTTCACCATGAGTCCTCTCCGTCTCTGCACTGCCTATTCCATGCTGTGCCACATGACAATTTTACAGTAGATGTGCCTTGAGCTTATAAAACTTGAGAAACCCTGCTCTAGCCCATTGCTCTAACCACTAAGCTGGTCCTTCTCCCTCCCAGTAATTCCTTTCTGAGTGAGCACTTCTATTTATGCTCTCTGCCCACAGGGAACTCAAAGTGTTTTACATGAGTAAGAATGCATCTTTATGAGGCTGTTTTTAAATACTAAACACTTCTATACAATAAAGTGTAGATAAATATTTACAGTTTTGAATAATAAAAGGACCAGGGGGCATTCCATGAAGTCAGCCAGTAGCACATTTAAAACTAATCGAAGAAAATTCTTTTTCACTCAACGCACAATAAAGCTCTGGAATTTGTTGCCAGAGGATGTGGTTAGTGCAGTTAGTGTAGCTGGGCTCAAAAAAGGTTTGGATAAGTTCTTGGAGAAGTCCATTAATGGGTATTAATCAAGTTTACTTAGGGAATAGCCACTGCTATTAATTGCATCAGTGGCATGGGATCTTCTTAGTGTTTGGGTAATTGCCAGGTTCTTGTGGCCTGGTTTGGCCTCTGTTGGAAACAGGATGCTGGGCTTGATGGACCCTTGGTCTGACCCAGCATGGCAATTTCTTATGTTCTTATGTTCCCACAGATTCTTGTTTTTCCTGACTATATTGTAAGCTCTATGGAGCAAGGACCATCATTTATTTGTATTTGTTCAATGCTGTGTGTGTCTAGTAGCACTTTAACAATGATAAGTATGTCCAAAATCCCCTCCCATCCAAAATCATCCAAAATACTCTCACGTCCAAAAAGCATCCAAAAAGCATCCAAATAGTGTCCAAAAAGCGTCCAAAAGCGTCCAAAATCCCCTCGCATCCAAAAATGGGATTTAAACTAAGGAGCCGCCTCCAGGCACCCTTTTCGATCGCGACCGGCAAAGCAGAAGGACCAACGGACTGACGGGGGACGCCTCTACAGGCCGGAAGATGACCGCAGCAAAAAGAAGCCCGCACCAAGAGCAGGAGCTGGGAGAATAGGCCGCGTGATTGGTGCTTGTACCCGTCGGGGTAAGGCCTTTAAATTCTCGCTCTTACCTCTGAGGGCCCCTGCGCCGACCCAGGGACTTCCTCCAGCTCTTCCGCTCCCCCAACCACCTCACCTAGCCGCGATCCGACGCCGCCTCCTCCAAAGTCGCGTGGTGACATCATCCCCTCGCGTCCAAAAAGGGGATTTAAACTAAGGAGCCGCTTCCAGCCGCCCTTTTCGATCGCGACCGGCAAAGCAGAAGGACCGACGGACCGACTGGGGACGCCTCTACAGGCCAGAAGATGCCCGCAGCAAAAATAAGCCCACACCAGGAGCAGTAGCTGGGAGAATAGGCTGCGCGATCGGCGCTTGAGCCCATCGGGGTAAGGCCTTTAAATTCTCACTCTTACCTCCGAGGGCCCCCTCGCCAACCAGAGGACTTCCTCCAGCTCTTCCGCTCCCCCAACAACCTCACCTAGCTGCGATCCGACGCCGCCTCCTCCGAAGTCGCACTGGTGACATCATCCCCTCGTGTCCAAAAAAGTGATTTAATCTAAGGAGCCGCCTCCGGGTGCCGCGCGCCGGGCGTTGCACGCCGAAGGATGTGTGACAAAGGGGGCAGGCCCCTTTGTGCGCCCCTTCGTGCACCCCCAAAGTGCAGCACCTAATCGAAGAAAGAATAACCACTCCACTCTGTCCCAACACCAAATTCGCCTATCTGCCAGAGCTCTCGCGGTCCTGTCGTGGACAGGAGCCCACTTACCTCCAGGTAAGCCGTTCAGGCGCGAACAGTGGGAAGAACTCACAGAGAAGGAAAGAGACTGAGAAGATAAGAACCCAATCCCGACCCTGCATGCAGAGAAATTAAGCCACCCCCCTCGAAAGGCACTAGACCAATTATAAGCTGGCTTGAGACCCTTTAAACTGAACCAAGCACCTACAGCATTCATCCATCCAGTCTCCTCATCCCATCTTCATCCAATCTACAAGCAAACTTCATCCAATCTTCATCCTGCATTCATCCTTTCATTCATCCAAACTTCATCGAGCATTCTTCATCCTGCATTCATCCTTTCATTCATCCAAACTTCATCGAGCATTCTTCCTACCAGCCTCCAACACTTATCTGACCAGGCCCTAGCACTCATCCAACCGCATCCAGCATTCTCCAGACCTTCACCCCAGAAATTAAGTTCTGTGTTTTACAAACAGTTCTCTGGTTACAACTGGCCACTATGCTTCGTGGTCTCCTTATTCCAATTCTCCATCATAGGACCATTTTCACCGGTAAACCTTTCATGATTTCCCGTCCGCACACCTACAAATCCTTCATTCCCATCATGGTCTCCCCCATTACACAAATGCTAGGCCTAACGATATTCTCCCTGATTCTATTCAACACCCAATCTCTCACTAAGAAAACACTTATACTCAACGACCTTCTTCTTGACGCAAATCCAGACTTCTGCGCCATAACTGAAGCATGGCTTAAACCTACAGACACTGCACTAATTAATCAATTACCAACACATACCTATGATTTCTTCTCCATCCCCTGATGGAAAAAAAGGGGAGGGGGTATTCTCCTTGCTGCCAAAAAAGATCTGAGACTCGCACAATATCCAGTCAACTCCCCTACTAAACTTGAAACAGGCCTCTTCAAATCAGACCATCTTCAAATCCTTCTTGTCTATGCCCCCCCAGGCGTTCTCGACTCGGACGCCTCACCCTTTCTGGAATTAACAGTTACACACCTAAATTTGGAGTCCCCAGCAATAATACTTGGAGATTTCAACTTACATGTCAACGACCCCTCTCTCTCAACCAACGGCGAAACAGTCCTTAACGCCATTTCAGCCATGGGTTTCAAGCAGATAATCAATAAACCCACTCATAGAGCGGGTCATACCTTGGACCTCATTTTCATAAACACGGGCATCTCACACTCAGTACAACCGGTCTGCTAACCAGTCCCCTGGTCAGACCATGCCCTAATCTCGACCACCATCTCACTGGCACAAACAAATAACAAACACTCCCCTCAACAACAATTTACTTACAGGAAATCATGCTCCTCTGATGACCTCCACAAACATCTAGTCTTAGAACTCCCCCTCATAGACGTTTCCACTCCTAATTTAGCCCTTCAATCATGGTACAATATAACAGAAACGGCGGCAAACAAACTCTGTCACTGACAACAAAAAACTCAACACAACGTTTCTAAAAGACAACCATGGTTTAATGAAGAACTTCAAAATCTCAAACTTTCCCTTAGACAGAATGAAAGCAAATGGCGCAAAGCACCAACAGCGTCCTCCCTCTCCGCTTACAAACTTGCCCTCCACCGCTACAAGAGTTCCACGTTAAAAACAAAAAGAGACTTCTACGCTGTTACGACCATGGCTGCTATGCAGCCGCCTCACCACCAGAGGTCCCCCGCGAGCATGCTCTCCTAACTGGTTCCCCTTGTCTTCTCTATGTTCCACACTTCCCTTTATAACCCTGCTTAGCATTTCCATCGATGCTTCTGCATCGAGCTCTCTTGGGCTCCCTGTTCTAGCCTTCCTTGCCTTGCTGTGCGTGTGGCCTTCGGGCCTTCTGCTCTGCCTGCCTTGCCTTGCTGTACATGTGGCCTTCGGGCCTTCTGCTCTGCCTGCTTTGCCATGCTGTACGTGTGGCCTTCGGGCCTTCTGCTCTGCCTGCCTTGCCTTGCTGTGCGTGTGGCCTTCAGGCTGTCTGCTCTGCCTGCCTTGCCTTGCTGTGAGTGTGGCCTTCGGGTCTTCTGCTCTGCCTGCCTTGCCTTGCTGTGCCCTTGCGGGCCCTCTACCCTGCCATGTGTGTGTGGCCTTCGGGCCCTCTACCCTGCCGTGTGTGTGTGGCCTTTGGGCCCTCTTCCTTGCCGTGTGTGTGTGTGACCTTCGGGCCCGCTGCCCTGCCGTGTGTGTGTGGCCTTTGGGCCCTCTACCCTGCCGTGTGTGTGTGTGTGTGGCCTTCGGGCCCTCTGCCCTGCCATGTGTGTGTGGCCTTCGGGCTCACTGCCCTACCGTGAGTGTGTGGCCTGCCATGTGTGTGTGGCCTTCGGGCTCGCTGCCCTACCGTGAGTGTGTGCCCTGCCATGTGTGTGTAGCCTTCGGGCCCTCAGCCCTGCCATGAGTGTGTGGCCTTCGGGCCCTCAGCCCTGCCGTGAGTGTGTGGCCTTCAGGCTCTCAGTCCTGCCGTATGTGTGTGGCCTTTGGGCTCTCTACCCTGCCGTGTGTGTGCGGCCTTCGGGCCCTCTGCCCTGCCGTGGTTGTGTGGCCTTCAGGCCCTCTGTCCTGCATGTGTGTGTGGCCTTTGGGCTCCCTGCTTGTCTGACGCCTGCCCTGACCCAGCCTGAACTCTGACTCTGCTTGTCTGCCGCCTGCCCTGACCCAGCCTGGATCTTGACACTGTTTGTCTGCTGCCTGCCCTGACCTAGTCTGGAATTTGACACTGCTTTCAGCCTTTCTCTGCTCCACTATCACCATCATCAGAGACTTTCCAGCCATCCCTATCTCTCTCCACCTGGAGTCACTCCAAAAGGTGGTGTTCACTACACTAGAACACAGCCCAAGCGTAACATAAGCTCATAAAATCCATCACCTGATTTTCGACTCTAAAGCCCTTTTTGCTTACATTTCCAACCTAACTCAAATCAACGTACCGGACATTCCGCTCAACCAAGCTCAAGTAAAAGCAGAGGAGTTGGCCCTCTTCTTCAGCAATAAAATCTCTAACCTTCTAACAAAGTTGACGCCCAATACCCTTTCTCCATCCAGTACTTATCTCCACCCTAACAAAGACATCTTTCTCAAATCGTTCGAACCCCATTCGACCATATCCCCACCAAACTGCTTCTTCTAATTCCGGACACCATATCCAAAGCTCTGGCAGACATTATCAACTGTTCTTTATCCCAAGGAATCTATCCAGACGACCTTAAAATGGCTTCTATCAAACCGCTCTTGAAAAAACTAAACCTAGATCCAGAAGACCCCACCAACTTTCGCCCAATCTCCAACCTCCCTTCATAGCCAAGGTCATGGAAAAAATAGTTAACTCTAAATTATCAGTGTACCTCGAGGATCACAAAATTCTCTTCCCTTCTCAATATGGCTTCCGGAAATCATTAAGTACCGAATCACTTCTCATATCCTTAACAGATTACCTCATCATGGGCCTCGATAAAGGTCACGCCTATTTATTGATCCTCTTGGACCTCTCAGCCGCTTTTGACACTGTTTACCATTCTATCCTCCTAAACCAGTTATCGAACATCGGCATAACAGGCACGGCCCTGGCCTGGTTCAAAATATTCCTGAGAAATAGAGGTTACAAGGTCAAAATACACAACAAAGAATCTAAGCGCTACCCTTCCTCTCTAGGAGTCCCGCAGGGCTCATCCCTCTCACCTACACTCTTTAACATTTACCTGCTCCCTCTCTGCCAGTTATTAACCAAACTGAACCTAAAACACTATTTATATGCTGACGATGTCCAGATAGTGATCCCCATTAAAGAATCCATCAAAAAAACCCTAGACCTCTGGGAAACATGCCTTCAAGAAATCAACTCCCTCCTCTCCAGTCTGAACTTAATCCTAAATTCTTCAAAAACGGAACTCCTTTTCATATCCACGGATAACAGCAACATCACCACAAATCCTCCAGTAAACTTACAAATAGCACAAGTAAGAAGCCTAGGAGTGATCATTGATAATCGGCTAAACCTAAAAGCTTTTATAAACCAAACCACCAAGGACTGCTTTCATAAACCGCATGTCCTAAAAATAATAAAACCACTGTTCCATGCTCATGACTACAGAACAATCTTACAAGCAATAATCTTCTCTAAGTTAGACTATTGCAACTCTTTATTATTAGGTCTCCCATCATCGCATACTAAACCTCTTCAGATGGTGCAAAACACGGCAGCCAGAATATTGACAAATACACGGAGAAGAGATCACATTTCTCCAATCCTCAAAGACCTACATTGGTTGCCAATTCATTATAGAATTTTATTTAAGTCCATTTCCACAATCTACAAAGCTATCCATCAATATGTGCCACTCAATCTACAAATCCCTTTCTGAAAACATACCTCCTCCAGACCCATAAGAGAGTACTATAAAGAATCTCTACAGGTACCTCACTCCAAAACTTCCCATCATATAACCTTCAGAGACAGGGCATTCTCCACAGCAGGACCTACTCTATGGAACTCAATGCCACCAGATCTGCGGCAGGAACCCTGCCTCCCAACATTCAGGAAAAGACTCAAAACATGGCTATTTAAAAAAGCCTTTCCGGACACCAAATGAATCTTAACTCACCACTAACCAACTTCCAGTCATTACCCTTATGCAGAAAACGATAACATTGCAAATGACATAACCTAGCAAATTCCATAAATTCTGTAAATGCTTTCTGTTAAAGTTTGGTAAATGTATTCTGTTAAATTCCTATCGCCTTTCTCTGCTCCTAGTTGTACATTTCCCTGTTTTATTGTAACTGCAATTGTTTTCGCTCAGCACTTGTTATTTGTTCTTTTTATTGTAACCTATTATCACACCCCCCTGTTTATTGTAAACCGGCATGATGTGATACTTAACACGAATGCTGCTATAGAAAAAACTCAAATAAATAAATAAATACATAAATACAAATAAGTAGTAGTGGTTGGGAGAGTCTATCCCATATTGATCTGTATTGAGTCTTTGTTCACAGAAGGTTCACAGAAGGATCCAACAGAAGAAAATAGGATAAAGCATAAACATTGGCAAGTTAAATGTAAGACATTGATAAGACAGGCTAAGAGAGAATTTGAAAAGAAGTTGGCTGTAGAGGCAAAAACTCACAGTAAAAACTTTTTAAAATATATCCGACGCAGAAAGCCTGTGGGGGAATCAGTTGGACCGTTAGATGATTGAGGGGTTAAAGGGGAACTTAGAGAAGATAAGGCCATCGTAGAAAGATTAAATGATTTCTTTGCTTCGGTGTTTACTGAAGAGGATGTTGGGGAGGTACCCGTAATGGAGAAGGTTTTCATGGGTAATGATTCAGATGGACTGAATCAAATCACGGTGAACCTAGAAGATGTGGTAGGCCTGATTGACAAACTGAAGAGTAGTAAATCACCCGGACTGGATGGTATTACACCCCAGAGTTCTGAAGGAACTAAAAAATGAAATTTCAGACCTATTAGTAAAAATTTGTAACTTATCATTGAAATCATCCATTGTACCTGAAGACTGGAGGATAGCAAATGTAACCCCAATATTTAAAAAGGGCTCCAGGGGCGATCCGGGAAACTACAGACCGGTTAGCCTGACTTCAGTGCCAGGAAAAATAGTGGAAAGTGTTCTAAACATCAAAATCACAGAACATATAGAAAGACATGGTTTAATGGAACAAAGTCAGCATGGCTTTACCCAGGGCAAGTCTTGCCTCACAAATCTGCTTCAGATGTGGATAAAGGTGAACCGGTAGATATAGTATACTTGGATTTTCAGAAGGCGTTTGACAAAGTTCCTCATGAGAGGCTTCTAGGAAAAAAAAAAGTCATGGGATAGGTGGCGATGTCCTTTCATGGATTGCAAACTGGCTAAAAGACAGGAAACAGAGAGTAGGATTAAATGGACAATTTTCTCAGTGGACAGTGGAGTGCCTCAGGGATCTGTATTGGGACCCTTACTTTTCAATATATTTATAAATGATCTGGAAAGAAATACGACGAGTGAGATAATCAAATTTGCAGATGACACAAAATTGTTCAGAGTAGTTAAATCACAAGCAGATTGTGATAAATTGCAGGAAGACCTTGTGAGACTGGAAAATTGGGCATCCAAATGGCAGATGAAATTTAATGTGGATAAGTGCAAGGTGATGCATATAGGGAAAAAATAACCCATGCTATAATTATTTATTTATTTTAAGTTTTTTTTATACCGATTTTCCTGCATAAAATGCATATCAAACCGGTTTACAATGATACAGAATGAGCAGGAAGTAAAATTCCTTAGTCTAATACATTTAAACGTCAATAATGAAATAATTTTAAACAAAGCAAAAAGCTAAATAACATTAATAAAAGTTAAATTATTAACATAAACATAAATATAATTATATTAGAAGGAGCATGAAGGGGAGCATAATTACATAATTACACAATGTTGGGTTCCATATTAGGTGCAACAACCCAAGAAAGAGATCTAGGTGTCATAGTGGATAACACATTGAAATCATCGATTCAGTGTGCTGCGGCAGTCAAAAAAGCAAACAGAATGTTGGGAATTATTAGAAAGGGAATGGTGAATAAAACGGAAAATGTCATAATGCCTCTGTATCGCTCCATGGTGAGACCGCACCTTGAATACTGTGTACAATTATGGTCGCCGCATCTCAAAAAAGATATAATTGCGATGGAGAAGATACAGAGAAGGGCTACCAAAATGATAAGGGGAATGGAACAGCTCCCCTATGAGGAAAGACTAAAGAGGTTAGGACTTTTCAGCTTGGAGAAGAGACGACTGAGGGGGGATATGATAGAGGTGTTTAAAATCATGAGAGGTCTAGAAAGGGTAGATGTGAATCGGTTATTTAGTAGAAAGACTAGGGGGCACTCCATGAAGTTAGCATGGGGCACATTTAAAACTAATTGGAGAAAGTTATTTTTTACTCAACGCACAATTAAACTCTGGAATTTGTTGCCAGAGGATGTGGTTAGTGCAGTTAGTATAGCTGTGTTTAAAAAATGATTGGATAAGTTCTTGGAGGAGAAGTCCATTACCTGCTAGTAAGTTCACCTAGAGAATAGCCACTGCCATTAGCAATGGTAACACGGAATAGACTTAGTTTTTGGGTACTTGCCAGGTTCTTGTAGCCCTGATTGGCCACTGTTGGAAGCAGGATGCTGGGCTTGATGGACCCTTGGTCTGACCCAGTATGGCATTTTCTTATGTTCTTATGGATGATGAGGTAAAATAACAGAATGAATTGAACAAAAAAAATTGACATCAAATATAAGTATTTTTTTGTTTTATATACCGTCCGTCACTCTATGTGAGAATTACTAGTTCACTATGGCAGTGGTTCTCAACCGGTGTGTCGCGACACACCGGTGTGTCGCCAAGCTCCGGCAGGTGTGTCGCGGCTCCCGGTGTTCCACTGCCCCGCTTGTGCTTCCCTTCTCCCTAGGGGCGGGGCCGAAGAATGAAGAGACGCTGCGCGCCAACGCCAGCGGGGCCGAAGAACGAAAAGACCTGCGCGCCGACGTCAGCGGGGCCGAAGAACGAAGAGACGCTGCGCGCCAACGCCAGCGGGGCCGAAGAACGAAAAGACCTGCGCGCCGACATCAGCGGGGCCGAAGAACGAAGAGACGCTGCGCGCCGCCGGCAGCTGAAGAGCAGAGAGACCTGCGCGTCACCAGCGGCGGGGCCGAAGAACGAAGAGACGCTGCGCGCCGCCGGCAGCTGAAGAGCAGAGAGACCTGTGCGTCACCAGCGGCGGGGCCGAAGAACAAAGAGATGCTGCGCGCCGCTGCCGGTGTCTGAAGAGCGCAGAGACCTGCACGTTGCCGGCGGCGGGGCCGAAGAATGAAGAGACACTGTGCGCCGCTGCCGGCGGCTGAAGAGAGGAGAGACCCTGCACACTTCGGGAGGCGGCTGGAGAGACGTTGCGTACTGCAGGAGGTCAGGCCAGAGGTGGCTGAGAAGTGGAGGCCAAACAATGAGAAGAGGCTCCATGTGAGCTTGTGTGCTTGTGGTAGAATGGGTGCCTGGGTGCATGAGTGAGAGCTTGTGTGCGTGTGTGGTAGAATGGGTGCATGAGTGAGAGCTTGCGTGTGTGTGTGGTAGAATGGGTGCATGAGTGAGAGCTTGTGTGCGTGTGTGGTAGAATGGGTGCCTGGGTGCATGAGTGAGAGCTTGTGTGCCTGGGTGCATGAGTGAGAGCTTGTGTGCATGTGTGTGTGGTAGAATGGGTGCATGAGTGAGAGCTTGCGTGTGTGTGTGGTAGAATGGGTGCATGAGTGAGAGCTTGCGTGTGTGTGTGGTAGAATGGGTGCATGAGTGAGAGCTTGTGTGTGTGTGTGGTAGAATGGGTGCCTGGGTGCATGAGTGAGAGCTTGTGTGTGTGTGGTAGAATGGGTGCCTGGGTGCATGAGGGAGAGCTTGTGTGCGTGTGTGTGGTAGAATGGGTGCCTGGGTGCATGAGTGAGAGCTTGTGTGCGTGCGTGTGTGTGGTAGAATGGGTGCCTGGGTGCATGAGTGAGAGCTTGTGTGCGTGTGTGTGTGTGGTAGAATGGGTGCCTGGGTGCATGAGTGAGAGCTTGTGTGCGTGTGTGTGTGTGTGGTAGAATGGGTGCCTGGGAGCATGAGTGAGAGCTTGTGTGTGTGTGTGGTAGAATGGGTGCCTGGGTGCATGAGTGAGAGCTTGTGTGTGTGTGTTGTAGAATGGGTGCCTGGGTGCATCAGTAAGAGCTTGTGTGTGTGTGTGTGTTAGAATGGGTACCTGGGTGCATGAGTGAGAGCTTGTGTGCCTGTGGTAGAATGGGTGCATGAGTGACAGCTTGTGTGCCTGTTGTAGAATGGGTGCATGAGTGAGAGCTTGTGTGATTGTGTGTGGTAGAATGGGTCCCTGGGTGCATGAGTAAGAGCTCGTGTGTGTGTGTGTGTGTGTGTGTGTGTGTGTGTGTGTTAGAATGGGTGCCTGGGTGCATGAGTGAGAGCTTGTGTGCCTGTGGTAGAATGGGTGCCTGGGTGCGTGAGTGGGAGCTTTGTGTGTGTGTGTTAGAATGCATGCCTGGGTGTGTGAGTGGCAGCTTTGTGTGTGTGTGTGTGTGTTAGAATGGGTGCCTGATTGCATGAGTGAGAGCTTGTGTGCCTGTGGTAGAATGGGTGCCTGAGTGGTGAGTGGCAGCTTTGTGTGTGTGTGTGTTGGAATGCATGCCTGGGTGCGTGAGTGGCAGCTTTGTGTATGTGTGTGTTAGAATGCATGCCTGGTTGCATGAGTGGCAGTGTGTGTGTGTATGTGGTAGAATGGGTGCTTGGGTGCATGAGTGAGAGCTTGTGTGTGTGGTACAATGGGTGCATAAGTGGCAGTGTGTGGTTGTAAGTGACAGAGTATGTGTGTGCTTGTATGTAAGTGACAGCATGTGTGTGATTGAGAGAGACTGGTCAGGGAGGTGACTGGTGTGTGTGTGAGAGAGACAGAGACTGGTCAGGGAGGTGACTGGTGTGTGTGAGGAAGAGATACTAGTTATGGAAGTTACTGGTCTGTGTGAGACAGAGACTGGTTGTGACTGGTTGTGGGCCCTAAGGAAGAGGACTGTGAGGACAGAGCTACAGCAGCCACTGCTGCTTCTGGTGAGTGCTATTGGCCTGGAAGGGAAAGGAGTAGGAGAGTTGCTGGAGAGGGTAAGTAAAGGCAGCTTTTTAAGTTTATTTTTCTTGATTGATTGCCATTTTAATTATTGGGTGTTATGTGATGTGTCTGCTGTTTTGAAATATTTTGATATTTAGACAATTTTTAATAATTTTTATGAGTTTTTAATTGTTGGATGTTATTCCGTTCATCAGCTGTTTTGTAACATTTATTAGTATAGTTTTACAATTATTTCTAAGTGGGTATCTATAGCAGCTTGGCTTGCTCTGTTTTCCCAATAGGAGGTGTATTAGTGTTTAGGGCCTGGTTAATTACTGTCTTTTCATAAGGAGGGATATTGTGCCTGCCAGTAAAGAGAGTTTGCTTTGCTTTTACTGAGATGTCATCAGATCCAGAATATCTTTTTTTTGTATGGTGAGCCGTACGGGTAATGCCCTAGTTCTGCTCTGCACCCATTTTTGGGGGTCGACGTGGTTCCTGAGGATGCAGAATGTATATTTACATTTTGTCCCGTGATGGTCACATGTTCAGTGTGTCACGCATGTGAGAACCATCTGTCAGGTGTGTCCCGGCCGAAAAAAGGTTGAGAACCACTGCACTATGGTGTACAGGATAGACACTCACAAACTTCTGTATACATAATGTCCTTTGTATCTATCAAATATGATAGCTCATTATCCACCCAACTTTTACCTTACATTTTCAAGATGATGTCCTATTATCTGTACCATCCCTGAATGAAAACTGGATCGTTATAACAAGATCATTTGACTTCTCTTATATTATTCCCATAATCTGGAACTCATTGCCTCATTTATTGAGATCTACTCTTGATATAAAATTGTTTTGCAAGCAAATAAAGGCTCATCTATTTACGGAAGTATTTGGTGATTTGATGTCTTAGGTAATTTTCCCTATTTGTTGAATTGTTTCTTTTATTTATCTTTGTTCTTTAATATATTATTTTATAATGTCTACATTAGTTCAATTTATTGTTTAATGTTTTACTGTAAACTGCCTAGGAAAAAATGTTTGATTAGCAGTATAGAAACATTTTAAAAATAAATAAACACACACATAAATAAATAAATAAATAAATAAATAAATAAATAAATAAGTAATCTGAAGAACTGTCAAGGAGTGAGGCAGGCACAGGATAGAGCACTTTCAGCAACAGGAAATGAGGAGGAGTAATGAAATGTCAGAGAAGGGGTTTATTCAACCAATAACATTGAATGGAATGTATACAAAGGGGGCAATGATCAAGTAAGTCTGTGTGTATTTTATGTTATGTACTTATAATGAATGATTTATTGTAATCTATAGGGATTATTTTAGAATTGTGCGTAAAATAAAGAAATACATAAATAGATAAATAAATTAATATAACTAATATAACTAAGTGATAATCCCCTTGTACAGGTCCTTGGTGAGGCCTCATCTGGAGTACTGTGATCAGTTCTGGAGACCATATCTCCGAAGGGACAGAGACAGGATGAAGGCGGTGCAGAGAAGGGCAACCAAAAAGGTGGAAGGTCTTCATAGAATGATTTATGAGGAGAGATTGAAGAATCTAAATATGTACACCCTGGAGGAAAAGAGGAGCAGGGGTGATATGATTCAAACTTTCAGATACTTGAAAGGTTTTAATGATCCAAAGACAATGACAAACCTTTTCTGTTGCAAAATAAATCAGCAGAACCAGGGGTCATGATTTTAAACTCCAGGGAGGAAGGCTCAGAACCAATGTCAGGAAGTATTTCTTCACGGAGAGGGTGGTGAATGACTGGAATGCCCTTCCGGAGGAAGTGGTGAAGACCATAACTCTGAAGGATTTTAAAGGGGCGTGGGATAAACACTGTGGATCCATAAAGTCTAGAGGATGTGAATGAAGAGAAGAGGCAAGGGGTGGCTTGCTTGCGGGAATGACGGCTACTACCTGAAGATTAATATCCTTATTCAATAAACATACACACAGTTAATGTGACTCCAATATTGCTCTATGCTTCAACGGCAAGAGGAAATGTGGAAAAAAGGATTTGCATCCACAAAAAAGCAGGGGTGTAGCTTGCTTGTTACGGCAGTTACTACCCCAAATCAAATAAGCCTGATACTTCACTTTCAATGCACATCCAGCATAGATCTCTCCTTCAACTGCAGGGAAAATGAAGAAAAGATAATTTATATTCAGCATCAACCAACAAGGAATGAATTACATAGTCTGGGTAAACAAATAAGCATGGGAGTAGCTGGCTTGTTACGGCAGTTACTACCCCAAATCAAATAAGCCTGATACTTCACTTTCAATGCACATCCAGCATAGCTCTCTCCTTCAATGGCAGGGAAAATGAAGAAAAGATGATTTATATTCAGCATCAACCAACAAGGAATGAATTACATAGTCTGGGTAAACAGATAAGCATAGGAGTAGCTGGCTTGTTACGGTGCTTACTACCCCCGAATCAATTAAGCCTGATACTTCACTTGCAATGCACATCCAACATAGCTCTCTGCTTCAATGGCAGAGAGAATGAAGAAAAGATGATTTATATCAGCATCAACCAACAAGGAATGAATTACATAGTCTGGCTAAACAAATAAGCATGGGTGTAGCTTGCTTGTTACGGTGGATACTACCCCGAATCAATTAAGCATGATACTTGACTTGGAATAAGTATGCAGTGCAGCTCACTGCTTCAGCAACAGAGGGAATTAAGTAAAGAGGATTTTTATTCAGACAACCAACAATGGCTGAATTGCACAGGCAGGGTAAACAAGCGTGGGAGTAGCTTGCTTATTACGGCGGTTACTACCCCAAACCAATTAGCTGGATACTTCACTCAGATGCAGCTCCAGCACTGCTGTCTGCATCGATGGTGAGGGTGGAAGGGAATTGGAACCAAAAAGTTACAAATAAGGGCCCTGACCTCAGCGGTCAGAGTAACAGATAGGTATGAAAACAAATAGGTGTGAAAGCTTGCTGGGCAGACTGGATGGGCCGTTTTGGTCCTCTGCCGTCACTTCTATGTTTCTATGTTTCTATATACTGTTTCTTGAAAACTCCGCAGAGACCATTCCTCATGGATTATGCACCAGTTTTTAAAGATAAAGTAGGTGCTAGGGGTGTACAGGGGAACAAGTTATTTTGGATTTTCGGTTCATTTTCGGAAGGTTTTTTCTCCATGAATTTTGGCTCATAGGATGATTAGTTTCATTCATGTGAAAAAAAACTGGTCAAACATAAAAAAAACAAAACTTCAAAACAAAAATGGGCTCTCTCAGGACCTCCCACCCACTGCTGAAAACCAGGAGGAGAAATGCCAGGGCAAGGATTCCCCCCAGCCCCCACTTACCCAGTCCAGTGGGAATCTGCTGGCGAGGCCTCTTCCTCGTCATTTCTTGGAAATTCACTTTCTCAGGTTTGGCACTGGTCTGTGAGGTAGGGCTCCAGGTTGGCAGGGAGATGGATGAGATTTTACTGAAATTTGGGTATAAATGGGGGATTCCAGAACAGGATTTACAGCTTTCCTTTGCAGCTTTCTTTTTCCAACATTTGAAGAGGATGGGGTGGGTTTGGTCTCATGGGGGGCACCCTACATATATTTAGCTGACAGGGTTCAAGAGATGGGGAGGGATCCTGAGCAGATGACCAAATCATGGGGTTTATCTCTCTCTCTCACTCTCTCTCTGCTTCTCTCAAATTCTTTTCAACCTGCACAGGCTCCCCCCCCCCCCCCCCCCCCCCGTTCGCCCCCCTTAACTGCTGGATTCATCATTCTGTGAGAATGGAGAATACGGACCTTAGCCAGATAAACTCCATGTTTTATATTAATTACCCCTAAAAGGCATCGCAGAAAATGATAGTCCTATAAAATAGCAGTCAATTAATATTAAATGGAATTATGTGAAAAGAATGGAAACATTGTATCAAAGTATTTAATGAGTGGATTACCATTGATAAACATAAAACTGTGCAAGCTCTGAAGGAGTTCAGTTACAAAATTAATTTTATGAATCAGAAAACTATAAAATAACATAGAAACATAGAAACATAGAAGTGACGGCAGAAGAAGACCAAATGGCCCATCCAGTCTGCCCAGCAAGCTTCACACATTTTTTCTCTCATACTTATCTATTTCTCTTAGCTCTTGGTTCTATTTCCCTTCCTCCCCCACCATTAATGTAGAGAGCGGTGATGGAGCTGCATCCAAGTGAAATATCTAGCTTGATTAGTTAGGGGTAGTAGGGGTAGTAACCGCCGCAATAAGCAAGCTACACCCATGCTCATTTGTTTTTTCCCAGACTATGTTATACAGCCCTTATTGGTTGTTTTTCTTCTCCCCTGCCGTTGAAGCAGAGAGCTATGCTGGATATGCATTGAAAGTGAAGTATCAGGCACATTTGGTTTGGGGTAGTAACCGCCGTAACAAGCCAGCTACTCCCCGCTTTGTGAGTGCGAACCCTTTTTTTTCTTCTCCCCTGGGCTTCTCCATGTTCAGGGATCATTTCCCTAATGCCCTTGCCATCCCATAAATAACAGTCTTAGCTCATCAGACTCTTCCTACTAGAGATGCAGGTTCCATTGGCCAAGAAGGTGAGTGCTGGGATCAGATCCTTCTTTACTTTCTCCAGGACCTGCACTAATGCTCTTCACTGTGATGTACGCTTAGTTACAATTCCCAAAAGCTGAATCACAAACGGGCTTCTATTTTATTCTTTGGTAAAATTGTAACCCTGAAGTAAGGATGATCTGTTCAAGCTAAATCATTGTCTTGTGTACTTCATAATCAGGTACAGATAAAAATGTATGTTGTATCTTCTTCTGATCTTAAGCAGTGTGAAATTAGTAAAATATTTTCTTCTGTATCATTGGGGCAGCTCAGAATTTAATCTCATTGCTAAGTAAACATTTGAATCAGATCAAAGAAGGGTTTTTGTATTTACAATCTGTAAGAATCTGGATGTTTAAAAATCATCCTAGGGTGGCCAATGTTTCTGGTGCACACACAGCCTTTTAGGAGCTGCCTTAGGGAAGCTCGGGGCTCTGGGTTTTTCTGATCCAGCTATGCCCCCATTATTGAAGGTCTAATAATTACTTTATGAGAATAAGAACACTAATAATGACATTAATTTCTTCCATCAAACAGTTAGGAATCTGCCAAGGGAAATTCAGCTTCAGAGGTAAAATGTCCTATTCTTTGGAAGGAAGTTTTGGCAAAGGGTGCATTATTTTTCTAAAATTATCATTCCAAGTACAAACCTGGGTGCATCCAAAATATTTACTTCTTTTACATAGCAGATATTTTATTTCTCATTTTTTCTGAGAAGCTATCAGCATTGATTCAAGAGATTCTTTTGCCATTGTTAAAGGAACATTTTCTATTGCTTCCCTGGGTTTTGAGGGGTAATTCGCGTTTCTTTTTTCTTAATTCTGTTATTGAGATTGGACCTAACCCAATTTGCTATTAAGTTTAGCATTTTGCATGTTATATTTCTGTTTATATATTATCAGAGACTTTGTTAGTTTTGGTTCCCATTTTTTATTATGCAAATGTAACATTTTTTCTAGGTTGGATTTTGATATAAATTCAGTATTCTATTTTTCCTATTTTATAGATACAAATTGCTTTTACTGATTTGTAACACTGAAATTCTGTAAAAAATAAAGTTACAAAATATTATTAGGTAAGAGGAGAGGAGCAGGATCTGAAGTGTGATTCGAGATGGCTCATGTATAGGTGTGATGATTGCATTGAGCTCTTATGGCGATCCGCTCTTCTGCTCTCCATGTTGTATTCATTCTTTAGGGCATCAGTGTAAGGTTCAGGTGAAAGATCCGCTCTTCTGCTTTCCATGTTGTATTCATTCTTTAGGGTATCAGTGTAAGGTTCAGATGAAAGATCCGCTCTTCTGCTCTCCATGTTGTATTCATTCTTTAGGGTATCAGTGTAAGGTTCAGATGAAAGATCCGTTCTTCTGCTTTCCATGTTGTATTCATTCTTTAGGGTATCAGTGTAAGGTTCAGATGAAAGATCCGCTCTTCTGCTCTCCATGTTGTATTCATTCTTTAGGGTATCAGTGTAAGGTTCAGATGAAAGATCCGTTCTTCTGCTTTCCATGTTGTATTCATTCTTTAGGGTATCAGTGTAAGGTTCAGATGAAAGATCCGCTCTTCTGCTCTCCATGTTGTATTCATTCTTTAGGGTATCAGTGCAAGGTTCAGATGAAAGATCCGCTCTTCTGCTCTCCATGTTGTATTCATTCTTTAGGATATCAGTGTAAGGTTCAGATGAAAGATCCGCTCTTCTGCTCTCCATGTTGTATTCATTCTTTAGGGTATCAGTGTAAGTTTGAGATGAAAGATCTGCTTTTCTGCTGACCCTGCTCCATTCATCCTTTGAATGGAGTAATGCAGTGCATGCTTCAGAGCTCTAATGGAGATCAGCACAGGGCTCCCTCCAATTCACTTAGAAGAACAATGGTGGGAGAAGGTTGGTACAAGGTTGTTTCAAAAACATTCAGAGGACAATGTTAAAGCCATTTCCCAAGAAATGGGATTTAAACCCCCCCCCAAAAAAAAAAGTCCACCCTCTGAATGGCAAAAGCTATCCTCATAGTGCCTGTGCATTCATAGCTTTACCTTCATTTTGAAGAGGCGCTCCTGAGGATGGGATTTTGTATCATGCATACCACATAGATTTGTGGGATAATTTTCAAATGACCTTGTATAAGTTTGCTTTAGATACCGATATAAAGTCAGAGTTAAAAATTACCGCCATATTTTACACCAATGGGGCAATTTTGAAATTAACCCCTCACTTTAAATATTGCCTCAGGAATGAAATAGAAATTAAAACTCAAATGGAAGGATCTTAGCCACTTAATATACCTGCCAGCAGAATTAATCTGTTTATTTTGATTTAATTCAATTGCATATTTAAAATAGGAAAGTAGTTTAAGCTAAAACTTTAGAATTTGCTTTAAAAAGTTCATTTCATAAAAATTGAATAGACAAGTTTTATACATGTGAAGACAACATAATTATAAATGTGTGAGTATGTAACACAGAGATTGTGTCACCATAGTGTAAATAGCTTGTACTCATGTGTGTGCTATTTGGAAAGCATTGAGAATAGATGTGCATTTTACATTTTGTATATACATTTTAGGGGTGTTCCAGGGCTGGGTTCAGAAGAATGCATGGATGTTTCTATTTTATATACATTATTGCTGTGGTTCCCACCTTTTTGCTTTCACGGAATACCTGGCCCAAGGATCACTTTGTTTTATGAGTGGACGTGCTATATTTTATGAGTGTGCAACTTTTGAAATCACCTTTTAATGTATATGTCTTTTTAGGTGTATTTTAGTGCTGAAAATATATTTAATGGTGTCGGCGCACATGTCTATTAAAGTCCCCCCACTTACACGGTAGAAGGGCATTTGCTTGCATAGGCTCACATCTGCTTAAAATTGCACGCACATATGCGCAAGCTCAGATTATTTTATAACATGCACTCACATACGCACATTTTTATAAAATGGCTGCATCCCTGGGTGCGAGCTGATGAACATGCACAGATGTGCTCTCAGGCACCTGTTGAAAAGTTACCATCATATTGAATTATTTAATGGATGGAATTTAATAAAACTGCAGAAACTCTACAGGAGTTACATGAACAATATTAATCTTAAGATTCAGAAAACAAAAAACATGCTCTGTGTGTCCAGGGATCATATCCCAAATGTGCCTTAAACAACTCCTGGCTCATCAGGTTATTCTTAAAAGGCTGTTATTCTGCATCTTCCTAATCTGTGTTCAGTGCAGATTGCAATGCACACTGATAAAAGAACATGATACATAAAACTATACTACAATGTGAAATTACAATATCATGTCAGAGATAAATAAATCATTGGTCAAGAAGTTATGTGGTAGAATCAGATCTTTCATTATCATAAACTCTATGCTAATGCTCTTCAACACGATACGTCCACAGATACAATTTGTAAATGTTCTTTAGCTGAGTGCACTCTTCATTTACCAGTTATTCTTTGATGTTACCGTAAGCCTGAAGAAAGTATCATCTATTCTAACTAGATAATGTATAGAATTGATCAGTAATTCTGTTATTGGAAAGTCGGTATAGAAAAGCTATAAATAAATAAAATAAATAATGTCTTGATTAATTCAGCACTGGAACCAGATATCAGTGTCCCCCTTATGATTCACCCAGGACAAAATAAATAAAACATTTCCTGCTTTTCTGTCATCTGCTAATTTGATCACCTCACTCATCAGTACCCTTTCAAGATCATTTATAAATATATTCAAAAGCACCGGTCCCAGTACAGATCCCTGAGGCAGGCCACTGTTTACATTTCTTCACTGACCAAATAATCCTACTCTCTGTTAACTAATTTTTAAACCTTTTGTGATCCACAAAATTACATTTTCTCCTATATCATGACTTTTAATTTTCATAGGAGTCTCTCACATGGGACTTTGTCAAATGCCTTCTGAAAACCTAAAGACACTAAGGGCCTCATTTTCCAATACCGCATTGGTATCGCATGCAATACCAAAAAGGGGCGTACCCTATGCTAATAGGCATGTGTATCACTAATTGCAATAACACTCCAAAGGCCAGCAAATCTTCACAAGAGACCATCTCTAATGTGAACTTCAATATATTACAAACACTGGGAATGCCTAGGCTATCCCTTCTTAGATGTTCCTGATTGTTTATAGAACAGGACATTTTCCAAATACACCAGGGTAAATTTCAATTTTGCCAGATAGTCAGGCTGCCTGAAAGCTGCTAACCCCACTAAACTCTGTTTGGGTTTCCACAACATTTCTACATTTAGCTGTTAAACAAGCGATTAATTAAGAAAGCGTTTAAGAGAGATCACTATGCAAATCGTGAAAATCTGTTGAGGGTTCACCATAAAGAGACAATTTCTCATGTGGTTTGTACACTTCCGTATTCCTCTAAGACTTCAGCCATTAAGCAAAGTATACTTAAACATTGGTCTGTTATATTGGCTTTACCCAGTTTTGGGGATTTACCTATTTTTGCCACAAAGAAAGGTAAGAACTTAAGAGAGAGATTGAAGAGGACAGTCAAGTATGCAAGTTTTGTCTCCAGGTCAGTTCCAATGTGGCCATTGCTCAGTGTGTGTAAATGTGTTACAGATACATCAGTACCAATTAAAAGCATTTAGGCGCCCATATGTATTGTCAGGACATTTCACTTGTTCATCAGAACGTGTAGTATATGCTATAATGTGCCCTTGCGCATTAGTATATATTGGCCATACTAATAGGTCCATAAGACAAAGAATTGTGGAACATAAGAGTTGTGTTAGAACTAAAAAGGAATCAGCCCCATTGGTGGGCCATTGGTTACAGAAAGCACACACCGTTAATGACATAAAGATTTTTGTGGTAAGGCAATGCCAGAATCCTGAAGGTGATACACAACGTCTGTTGACCCAATGGGAACAACAATATATCTATGACTGGCAAACCCTGATGCCACAGGGTTTTAATGCAGAAATAGAATGGATTGCTTTCTTTTAATAAGTAAATAATCGAGTCCTAGGTAATATCTTTAGGGATTTATATTCTGCCAGGTGGAGGCGGTGGCTCCTATATGGTTTTTAGGTATGGGGATCCCTCTTTGAGAAAGGACTTTGAAATTTGTTGGCAAAGGGTGGTTTTGCGTTTGATAAATGGTATGAGATTCTTTGACAAGAAAGGTCACTGGTACGGGATGACTTTACAAGATAAAGCATGGTGATTGGTCCCTGCATGGTGATGTTTGCATATAGAACGGCTTTGTGATTGGTGATTGGGATGTGAGTTTGTAAACTATTGGTGAATGGGTAAAAATCTTGGGATTTGAGCGCCTATGTAATATATCAGAATCGTTTGTGGTACGACTGGTGATCAGAGCGTGTTAAAGTGTTTGGGAGTGGCAAGTGAGGATCGGGTGTTTAAGTCATCACTGGTAGTGTTGGCGCTATGTTGAATCAGTATAGCGAACCATAAAAAGTTTTTGTATTAGGGTAGGTGTGGTTTGAGGCAAATCATGACGTCATGCCTTTGCGTCCCACAGTTGGAGCGTGTGTTTAAACACGTAAGGATGGGGACCAACATGAAACGCTTCAAAAGAAGGTAGTTCAGGAGAAGTTAAGCACGACGGCGTTTGTGTGGTGCAGTTAAAAGATCTTGGAAAAAGGAGAAGCTTGTAAAAATGGTTTACTGTTGATGGGGTAGAGGGAGTCCTACAGTATTGGTAAGTGTTCAGATGTAGAGTGGCTTTTTTTGTCTTCCTGGCATAGCTGTTTTAACTTGCTAGTATTAAGCCTGAAGTTCAGTCTAAATGTTTTGGTTTTTACAGATTGAGATAAGTCTGTGTCGAGAAAGGATTAGTCTTTGGAACTATTAAGCACAGAAGTTTTCAAAAAATTTGGGAGAGTGCCTATGTCATCAAGCAGTCTGATGTAATGATTGAGTACAAACTATTTTGAGGTAAAAATGTGTTAAGAATATATATAGTTATAAGTTTGTCCTATGGTCTTGCATCTAAAATATAGATTTGGTTTTCTCAGTGGTTGCAGTCCCCCTGAGGAAGCTAACGCAAGTGAAACAGGGGCCACTTGTCGGGGCTAGACCACGTGAAATAACATCAATAACCAAGTTGAGAACGGATATCCAAAGAGAAGTTATTTTGCCAGGGGTCAGCTACAGAATGAAGAAGTGTTGTAATATGTGTTAAATTGGTATCTTATGTACAAGAGAGTTGGGAAATAGGAGTCGGGGTTGGGTATATAGAGATTGTAAGTGGATGTATCCACAGGGAATTTAAGAAAAACTTTGCACTGAAGGTATATTGCAATATTGTACAGACTCATTGGAGTCCCATATGCTGACCTCTGTATATGTATTTGTATGATTTTAGGGTGTGAATGAGTGTGTGTGTGTATGGATAATTTATGGACACATTTCTAAAAACAATATTGAAAATTGTGATAATAAAGTTGTACACTTTTCTCTTATGATTTGTTGTGTTAATGGGTATATCCATATGTGAACCTATCTCTCCTGTCCTACAAATACTTCATCGGTTTCCAATTAAATACCCTGTGCAATATTAGGGATGTGAATCATTTATCTGATGATTGAAAATATCGGACGATATTTTCAATCTCGTCAGATATCGGGGGGTCCCCGATAGTGATAGGAAACCCACAATTAATTTTGTGGTTTCTCTTATCATTATGGGGGGGGGGGGGGGGGGGTGTCGGGAAGAAAGGGCACTTAAAAGTAACCCAAAAACACATCCCGACCCTGTACATTAGTTCTTTAGTATCTCCACACCCTCCGGACCCCTCCAACCCCCCCAAAATGTTTAAGACCTGGTGGTCCAGTGGGGGTCATGGGAGCGATCTCCCACTCTCAGGCCATTGGATGACAGTAAACAAAATGGCGCCGATGGCCCTTTACCCTTAGCATGTGACAGGGTATCCATGCCATTAGCCGGCCCCTGTCACATGTTAGGAGCAATGGATGGCCCATGCCATGGGTGGGGGGGGGGGGTTGGAGGGGTCCGGATGGTGGGAGGATACTAAAGAACTAATTTTAAAGGGTTGGGCTGTGTTTTTGGGTTATCTACTCGGTGCAGCCAATAGAAAAAAACCCAATGATTGGACCTCGGGGAAAATAATTTCCCGATGACCCACGAATCCGAAACGGGAACTGATTTTGGTTCCGATTCACATCTCTATAAAATATAAACAATATCCCATCACTATGGATTGCAGCCATTTTTAAAAGCTGTACTCCCATCAGAAGTTTACAATCATTTAACCATGGATTGCTGGACATCCCCCCCCCCCCCCCCCCCGGTCTACTTGGAGGAAACCAGAGAGCGTGGTTTCTGAACTGCTGGATCTAATGGGGCAGATTTTTAAAAAATACGCGAGCGCGTACTTTTGTTCACTCACCAGGCGCGAACAAAAGTACACTGGATTTTATAAGATACGCGTGTAGCCGCGCGTATCTTATAAAATCCAGGGTCGGCGCACGCAAGGGGGTGCACATTTGTGCAACCTGCGCGCGCCGAGCCCAGCGCGAACTGCATGTTCCCTCCGAGGCCGCTCCGATTTCGGAGCGGCCTCGGAGGGAACTTTTCTTCGCCCTCCCCCCACCTTCCCCTCCCTTCTCCTACCTAACCCACCCCCCCCCCCCCCCCGGCCCTATCTAACCCCCCCCTTAACTTTGCGCGTGTCGCTGGCAGCCCTGCTCCATCCTCCGGTCCCGGGGGCTGGTCCGGAGGCCTCAACCATGCCCCCGTGCCGGCGCCACGCTCCCGGGCCCGCCCCGGAAACGCCGGGGCATGCCCCTGAAACGCCGCGTCGTTTCGGGGATGCCCCCGGACACGCCCCCTCCCGCCCCTTTTTGAAAGCCCTGGGACTTATGCGCGTCCCGGGGCTTTACGCGCACCAGCGGCCTATGCAAAATAGGCGCGCCGGCGCGCACGACCCTTTTAAAATCTGCTCCTTTGTTTGGAACTCTTTTCCATGAAGATAAGAACGATCTCACAGCCAAAATTGTTTAGAAAAGGTCTTAAAAGATATTTGTTTCAAATGCCATATTCCTCTTGTGGGAAATATAAGCTTTGCCAGCAAGCCATTTCATCAGGGTTTAAACACTAACTTCCCTTCTCCCTGACCTTTGCCTGAATAAAAGCATCACTTGTGCTTAAGCCTCTCTGCTAGGAAAGGATACCTGACTGTCATGTATTTCTATAGCTTATAATTAATCCTGATTGCCTGAAATAAGGGCTGGGTGTTCCCTAGTCAGAGGCAGGACAAAGTCAGGAGGTATAGATTTCAGCAGCCAATGAAATGATCCATACACCCCCCCCTGAGCCAAGCCAATAGTGTGGTGATACGTCTGTTGCTATGTGGAAAGGAACCAATCATGTGATGACACATCATCTGCCTTTGTATGAATGTACAATAAAAGAGGGCTCTGAGGAGTGCTAAGCCCTTCTCTTTTGCCTGCCTGCCATGAAAGCTGTCTGATGTGTGTCTTCATTACTGCTACATCTGGTGACCCCGACGTGATGATATACTCTCTGCTCATTCGGCTGGACATAGCTTAGGTACGTACCATTCAACAGATTTGCAATCGTAAGTATTTTTAAAGTACTTTTTAGTATTTTTTAAGTATTTTTCAGCAAGTTTGTTCCCCACATTCGTGAGCATGGGAAGTGATTTATCTGTACAGCAAAGGCTACATGCCAAGGAGCTGCAGAAAATAATCAATAATCATTATTTCATCACCAGAAGAAAAGAAAAAGCACAAATCAGCCTCGGGGACTTAGAAAAATTAATAAGTGAAATAGCTTGCCGTTGCCCTTGGTATTCACAGGCGGGAACTCTGAATATCCAGGACTGGATTTTAATAGGCAATAGTCTTCATATGGCTCCCAGAGCTCCCATAAAGCAAATATTAATCTGCAAAAATGTACAGAGGCCATAGAACACATAGGAAAAAAAAGTTTCAAGACAGCATTTTCAAACCATGTGCTTTTAGAAGCAGGCAGACTCAATCAGTATACCCTTCCCCCATCTTATGCTCAATCTCCCTCAGAGACAGCAAATTCTTTGTATCAGCTCTCCATACCCACACCCAAGCCCATTCACACCTCTTTAGAAAAGCAACCCTTGAGAACAATTGAACCACAACCTGGCCTGGGTGGGGTGATTAGCATTGAATTTCAGCAGAAACAGCAGAAAGAAAACCTTACAGAAAAAGAATTATTAGGACTTCAAGCTGTGGCTTCCTCTGCGTCCACCTCAGAGAAAAGGCCCCAGGAAACTGAAAACACTGAGGTCAGAAAAACTAGCCTCCCTCCATCTTGCCTGCAAGCCCTTCCCCCACCAATCACCAACTCCCTGTACCCCCATTTGCCATTGCCTGAGACAGTCATTGACTCTGCATCACCAATTTGTCCAGGTAAATTACCATCTCAAACCACTGCTCCCGGTAACAATTTATGTGCCGTGGTCAGCATGGGATTTCACCTAGAACATGGAAATCTCACAAGGGAGGAATTATTAAAAGGGATTCAAGCCTCTCCTATTACAAAAGGGATTAAAGAGCTGGGTGTGGCAGCAATAGAGTTGAGTGCCGCCCGGAGTGCCATGAGCAGTGGCTATGCCCCCAGGTCTTCAAAGAAATCAGCGTATAAGACCTTGGGCCAAGCAGCTGCACTCCTGCGTTACAAGTAAAGAAAATATCAATATGAAAAAAATGATTTAATTAGACTCCTGCGTTACAAGCAAAGAAAAAATCACTATGAAAAAAATGATTTAATGAGACAGTACAATGGCCTGTTACAAACCAGACTACACCTAGTGCTGGAGCAGACACAGCAGACTTGGAAGAAATGGTTTCTGTTAGTCTTTGAATTCAGTTACAAAAAATCTGCATACTTTGAGAGTATTTTCCCCCACAAAGTGTATGCAGAGCCTTATGTTAAAACTGTACTGAAATTTGAATAATATACTGTGTAAATTACATGTGAAATGTTCACTTCTTGCAAAGTTAATTTGGCTCACATTTAAAATGACTCCATTTCTCTGAGATTTAAGTTTATAAGCAATTGCTTGAATTGCCAGTGCACAGAACTTCTATTTTTATTGTAATTTTCCCTACAGGAGAAAGATAGAATCTGTCTGCAAGAAATCAGCAAGTCCTTGCCAGCCATTGTTTCTGGTTGATGTTATCTAAATTGTTAAACAATGCTATCTTTCAGTTCCTATTGACTGAAGGATTAATTCGTTGGGTGGAGTTCTCTGCGTTTCTTTTCTTTTGAGAAACACTGCTCCTCCACCACCCCCCCCCCCCCCCTTTACTGTCTTTCTGTTGACTCTTGCTTGCCACTCATGGGGGAGAGAGGGAGAACTTTTGAAAGAAAAAAAAAACTGGACTTAGTCCTGCAGTTTCTCTCTAGTTTCTATATGTTATAACTCAGACAAATCAGATCTCCTGCTGATCCAAATCTTTTCCCTCAACCTTCAATGCATTCCTGCACTAGCCCTTCCTCGTCTCACTCTCTTTCTGTTGTTAATCTTTTAATACTTTTAATACTTTCAAACTTCCTTAATACTGAACTGAAAGTAAGCTCAGAGTATTATTGATTGCAACCTGGAACAATAGTTGCAATCTATAAAGTAATGATGGTGTCTCCACTAGGAGGCGCTATGTTATTCTACAAGTTATATTATATTATTGTTTTAATAATTCTGTTGTATAATAGTTTTTATTTTTCAGGCCTACAGTCCTCCTGCCTTAAGGAAAATTCAGTTTTATTTTCTTTTTCACAAAATTTATACAGAATTCTGAACCTTAAAAATTTTTACTGACAGAGGTTGCTACATCTAAAGCAATCCCTCCCAAGCCTTTTCTTGCAAATCCAAATTGATTTTATTAAATTGAATAATAGAATTGATTTCTTCAAGGTTAAAAAAGTAAGAATTTCACTTTAATCCTTACCTTAATAAATTTTTTGCTGTATGCCAGTTTTTAATATTTTCCAGACTGACAGCCTTCCTGCCATGAGAGATGTGAAGATGAACACTTTGCAGTTTATTTTGACATTTTTCTAACACCTTTTGACTTTTGACTTTTGATCCTTGATCTATTTTTGTTTTTGATACCTTTTTGATAAGATTTTTAGCTCATATTATGTGTTATCTGTTGTCTGTGTTGCTGTCAAGAAGACTATGATTGAATACTTGCAGGATGGATGAATATGTGTCAGTTTTGTGTAAAAATATTTGCAGGATGGATGAATATATGTCAGTCTTGTGTAACATATGTTTAATATAATGTCTGATATACTGGTCATTTGTGATTCAGCTTACTGCAAATGACTTTTCCTTTAAACAATTAATTTACATGTATGCTATTTTACTGAATGAAAATTGATCACTGCATAAAAACTTTCTTGATAATGGGATTACCCTCTGTTCTGAAAAATGGCTCTGCTTACTGCAGCCATTCCTTTGCATGAATTTTGTCAATAATGGAACATTAAATACTTATTTGGCATCCCCTACAACACCACAGGGCAAGCCATTGTAGAGAGAGCCAATCATACCCTTAAGAGCTCTTGAAAACAAAAACAAAAAGGAGGGATTGCCCCTGGACTTCCCACTAAGAAGGACTGGCTGAACAAAGTATTGTTTAAATCATCTAAACATATCAGGTTCACATAAGACCACAGCCATGAGTAATCATTATGGGACTAGGGTTAGTCACCCACAGCCATCAGTTTTGTATAGAATAATTAATGTCTGGTACGGTCCCGTTCCCTTAAAATGGGGAACGAGGATATGTTTCTCTGCTTGCTTCCACAGGTATATCAAGCCGTGAAAAGATGGAAAGGTGTCCAGGTCTACAGGACCCGCTCACCAACTTCTCCCTGAGCCTCCACAGCCCTCAGAAGGACAGAGACCAGACTCCTTGCAAAAAGCAGCACCACATGACCTGGAGACAGATCAAGGCCCTATCTGACCAATCTGCACAACTCTTAGAACAGCAAGGCCTTGAAAAAACTCCAGGGAACTTATTAGCTGCCTTTTCTTGCCTGAATGCCAACTCATTAACAATTGTGTTCTGCATCCTCCTCCTTTGCCTTATTTCTCCAGCTATGGCGATTTCAGAACAAGGACTCTGACAGGACAACATGTACATCCTCGATGCACAGAACTTTTCACACCTGTTGAATCGAACAGACTGTTGGATCTGCACACACATGCCAACCCAAGCCTGCGGAGAACTACTGATGCAAGCTGTACCATTTAACCTTACAGTATGAACTAATTATCCTTTACAGAGAGGTGTTTTCATTAACTCTCCAGTTAATAATAATACCATACTACACATTGGTAGCCGTATCCAAGAGACTGCCGCTCTTTGTTGGGACTATGATACAGGGGATGGAAAGGGACTTCAGGTGGGAAATATCCATATTGTAACTGAACCTTTGTATTAATCACTGAACACTTACATAATTATACCACATATATGTGCAATTGGCAGATTTCAGGATGTGCAGTGGGAGACCCAAGCAGGTACAGAAAGTATAGCGGGGACGAGGGATTTACCCTTTGTAGTTATATAACCCAAATGATATGAATTACAGAGACTTACACATCCTAGCTAACTGGACGTCTGCCCTATTTAATCAGACAGTCCATGCATTAAAACTACTCACAACAGAAGTCTCTCAGATTAGAGAAGTAGAATTACAGAACAGCTATATCTTTGACACTATTTTAGCTTTAAAGGGTGGTGTTTGTGCATTAATTGGATCTCATTGCTTTGTGTACATATCAGACTATAAAGCAAACCTCACACATACCATAGAGCAGATAGAAACCATGGTTGCTGATGCACCACTTTCAGGCAGAATACCGATAATTACTGTAATTGTCTTAATTATCTGCCTGTGATGCTGTATTCAGTGCATACCCAACCCTCATATCTATATTGAAACCTTGCTCTCAGCCCGGATACAAAGATGTCTTGTAAGATGACTAATAGGGAATCCTGAGCCCTGCAGTGGTTGACACACCACGCTGCACCAGCTCTGGGTGATATGGAGATTCAGGAGCTCATCGGCTGCTGGCACACCACGCCGAATCAGCTTTCTTCCCTCCATATCCCCCTTTTCCTATTTCCAGCCCATACCAAGACATAACAGATTTCAGTAAGGGTCTAAAGCTTTATTGAGCTGCCTAAACAAAAACAGAAAGGGTGAGATGTGGGAAATATAAGCTTTGCCAGCAAGCCATTTCATCAGGGTTTAAACACTAACTTCCCTTCTCCCTGACCTTTGCCTGAATAAAAGCATCACTTGTGCTTAAGCCTCTCTGCCTAGGAAAGGATACCTGACTGTCATGTATTTCTATAGCTTATAATTAATCCTGATTGCCTGAAATAAGGGCTGGGTGTTCCCTAGTCAGAGGCAGGACAAAGTCAGGAGGTATAGATTTCAGCAACCAATGAAATGATCCATACACCCCCCCTGAGCCAAGCCAATAGTGTGGTGATACGTCTGTTGCTATGTGGAAAGGAACCAATCATGTGATGACACATCATCGGCCTTTGTATGAATGTACAATAAAAGAGGGCTCTGAGGAGTGCTAAGCCCTTCTCTTTTGCCTGCCTGCCATGAAAGCTGTCTGATGTGTGTCTTCATTACTGCTACACCTCTTAATAGTATCTGATAGATCAGGATACCTGAGTCCTCCAGTACCTCCGATGCAGCTTTTGTCAATTTGATTTGATTCTGTTTAATTTGAATAAATGTTCCATTTTAACTTTATTAAGTATGTTGTTTTGCACCCCACACTAAACTTATTTAAATAAATACAGAAATAGATACATTCTTTCCAGGCACACACCCAGGAAATCTGGCTCCTTATGGCTTACCATAGAAGTCACCTCTGTCCTTCCAAGAGGATTTTAGGAACAGCTTGCGTTTTGGCTTAATGCAAATGCATGTTCATGGCCCTATTAGTCATTCCTGTGCGATACAGTAAGTAAAATATGCAGCCAAGCTGCACATTTTACTTTAAGAAATTAGCGCCTACCCAAAGGTAGGCGTTAATTTCTGCCGGCACCGGGGAAGTGCACATAAAAGCAGTAAAAACTTTATATCATGGCGATATTAAGTCGGAGGCCCCAGAAGTTAAAAAAAGCTAAAAATTAAAAAATAAAATAAAATCGGCCCATGGCTCGTGGTTTGAAAACCGGATGCTCAATTTTGCCGGCGTCCGGTTTCCGAACCCATGGCTGTCAGTGGGTTTGAAAACTGATGCCGGCAAAATTGAGCGTCAGCTGTCAAACTCGCTGACAGCTACCGCTTCTGTCAAAAAAGAGGCACTAGGGATGCGCTAGTGTCCCTAGCGCCTCTTTTTACCACGGGCCCTAATTTAAATAAATTAAGTTACTGAATCACGCACACAGGAGAGTGGCCTGTGCGCATGCCGGGAGAGTGGGCACTTGCCCAATCTCCCACGTGGTTTTCTGTATCGGCCAGCAGGTGGGGCTATCCCTTACCTGCATTCATATTTTTAAACAGCTTTTTTTGTAGACAGGCAGCAAAACAGGCTTCTCTGGATTAAAAAAAAAATCCAGCTGCATTTCTTCTGTTATCTCCCAGAGCCACACTTTTTTCTCTTCTCAGTGCTCTGTATAAACATTTAGCAGCAAACTGCTTCTTTGGGTAGGAGTCACACAACAAACTTTTATTCTCTTCTCTAGTTTTATTCTCTTCTCTAGTTCTTTTATTCTCTTCTCTAGTTCTCTAGAAACCCAAGAATCTTTGGATTCTTGGGTTTCTGCCTGTGCAGTCACTCAGTGCAGAAATCCCCAAACTGATAATATATGTGGGATAGCACAAACAAACTTTAGCTTCCAAGAGGAGAGAGAGACACAGGACTCTTGGTCTTCTTACATGAAATTTTATACTTCAAACATCATTAGTTTATCATAAATAGCTAACTTTGTGGAACATTCACTAATTATCTTCTGGACAGAGAATTGTCTGGAGCTGACTTCTCCTGGAGACATAGGGCCTGTCAGTTCCCCTCTGAGCCCAGATTCTTATTCCTACTTTCAGAAGATCTACCCACAGTGCTCCCTGCATAGATAACTGTTGTGAACCAGGTCTAGTTCAATACTGTTGAAGAAGGGATTTTAGGGACACTCCTTCACAGAGCTGTACTTTTGAAGCTGTTTACTTACTTAAAAAACTATTTAATTGGGTAAAAATACTGTCTGGAAATTCTTGAGTAACAAGCATGTATGAAAATCCATGGCAAACACACATTTAGTCAGGATATGGGTAGATGTTCCCTATTTGAAAAATAAAAGATTCACATTTTTTTTAATATTGAAAAGAAGGTGGTAGAGGGGAAGCTCACTAGGATGCGTAAGTGATGTTTGCATGCCTCATTTCTTTTGTCTTCATTTAATCTCCAGCATCCCTCAGAAGATCAGAAGTGAGAGCTCTCCACTCTGCTTGATGTACATTTACCTGTTAATTAGCTTTTCTGTGACTGCCTAACCTCTCACACATCCTTCCCAAGATGGTAATGTTCAGAAGTGTGACTACATTTACACCATAATTTCACCCCTCTAATCTTGCTATAGATGACTTGGTGAGAGGGAGGATGTGAAAACGGATAGGATAATGGATGATAAATGATTTATAACCAGTATCAGCTGCTTCTTATGACTTTGAAAAGAATTAAATGACTGAGAATTTTTCAACATTGATATCCATAGGCATGATTGGGGCTACCTTTATATTATTGTTTTCAATATTCATTGAACTGCAATGTTTTAATCTCTTTCTTTCTGTCTTAACAGATCATAGGCACTGAAAAAATGGAGAAGGAGAATAACACAGGGACAACAGGATTTATTATTCTAGGCGTTAATATATATTCTCATGAGGAACCCTTAATTTATCTAATAATTTTACCAGCCTTCTTTATCTCTATTCTGGGAAACCTTGGGTTTCTAATATTAATGTGGTCTGACCATCATCTCCACAAACCCATGTACTTCTTCCTCAGTAACCTTTCCTTCATCGATATCTGTAATATTACAGTCACTCCCTCAACAATGCTTCAAAGTCTCATAAAAGGGAAAATATTAATTTCCTTCTCTCTATGTATGACACAGCTTTACTGTTTCCTAAGTTTAACAAGTACTGAATTCTACCTTCTCACCGCCATGGCCTATGATCGCTATGTGGCAATCTGCAACCCCTTACGATATCCACACATGTTGAGTAAAAAGATCTGTATCTTATTGGTGGCTGCTTCATGGATAGCTGGCTTTCTGGATGGAGTTCCTTTTGAAATTCTCATATCTCAGTTCTCCTATTGTGGCTCCAATGAGATTAACCACTACTTCTGTGATCCCAATGCACTGCTAAAATTATCCTGTAGTAATACCCACACCTTTGAAATACTTGTACTTTCTGAAGGAGTATTTGTGTCTCTCACTCCATTTCTTCTAACTCTATCTTCCTACATCTTTATCATTGGAACTGTCCTGAAAATCCATCATTCTGAAGGGAGAAGAAAGGCCTTCGCCACGTGCTCCTCCCACCTCACAGTTGTTTTTCTATTTTATGGGACAGTTTTGTTTATATACATGAGGCCAAGCTCAATGTAATCACCAGAGCAAGATAAAATGTTTGCCCTCCTGTACACAGTACTCACCCCCATGCTAAACCCCCTGATTTATAGTCTGAGAAATCAAGAAGTTAAGAGTGCCCTAAGAAAAATGATCATTAGAAAATAATATGAAAGGAAAAAAATTCTCTTTGCATTCCATGTGAAATGCCATCAGGAATAAACACTCATCTGACACATGTTTGTACTGCCACTTATGGAGTGAATGTGAAACCATGAAAAACTGCTGAATTTATTTCTTTTGTTGTTTTATATTTAATAATGGATCATGAAGAAGGAGGCCACTACTCCATCTGACTTGGCAATAGTGATCACAACTGGAGGGAAGACACTAAAGAAATCTACTGTAAATGCATTTAACTTTCAGAAGGGTGATTAAGATAAAAATGAGGAAAATGGTTAGGAAAACATAAAAGAGCAATTGCAAAATGGAAAGGCAAACTTTAAAAGCTCCGTGCATGCCCAAACCAGGAGATACAACCACAAGCTGGGCTAGCTATCACCGAGGATTTTAAAACCTGCCCGAGGATGTGCATGTCTCCCTCAGTGCGCACAAGTAAGAAGTTTAGAGAAAAGGGGTAGAGCATGGGCATAGTCTGGGTGGGGCATTGGTGTATTGGGGCCTGGCCAAGAAATGTTTGCATAAATACTTATGCATTCTTGTGTGTGCTGGGGTTTCCTGCCATGTAAATGTGCTCCTCATATAGATGGTGTGTAAGTAGTAAAACAAAAAATAATATAGGTAAGTCTGCGTGGTTTTAAGGGTGGGGGCTAATAAGGGGTAAACCTCGTTGGTTGCTGTTTGAGTCCAATTCCCTGATACCTCTTGCCACTGAAGCAGAGAGCTATATTGGAGTTGCATCACAATTATCAGGCTTATTAGTTAAGGGTAGTAACAGCCGCATCAGCAAGTTATCCCCATGCTTATTTGTTTTCCCAGACCGTAAAATTCAATGTCATTGTTGGTTGCTGTCTGAATCTAATTCCCCTTTTCCTCTTTCCCCCCTGCAGATGAAGCAGGGAGCATTGATGTAGTTGTATCAACAGCATGAAGGCTTATGGGTAAGGGTAGTAACCACCACACCAGTAAGTTACCCCCATGCACTCTTTTCTTCATTTCCATCCTCTGGCCTTTAGGGATCCACAAAGATTATCCAAAGCCCCTTACAAAAACAGTAAAAGATTTCAAAGGAGCACGGGATAAACACTGTGGATCCCTGAAGACTAGTGGATGGAAATGAATAAAGTGCATCGGGGTAACTTGCTGGTGTGGCGGTTACTACCTGATATATAGATACATAGCTATAAAAATATAAATTAAATTCTACAGAGAATTGGACCGAAAATATGTGTTTGTCAAATTGGTCACTCAATCATCAGTCACCAGATAAAGTTCTTCTTGTTGGTTCAGACCATTAATTAAACTCAAGTAGACAATGTATATATTGACATTGAATTAGAATGAGGTCTTTAAATATTAAGGAATTAATTCAGATGATCTTGATGCGGAGAATCTGGATGTTAAAGGCCAGATTTTGAAAGAAAAGTGCACATAAAATCCGGGGTTTATGCAAGTGGCCGGGCCTTGCATGCGGCTCATGAATTTTTAAAAGGGCCTGGCCACGTGTGTAAACCCCGGTACGCGCACAAGTGCTGGGCCTCTTCAAAGGGATGGGCTAGGGAGCGAGGAGGGTGGGGAGGGCAGGGCAGGACAGAGGCCTTTCTGGGGAAGCATGCGCTGGCATCCGGCTGGTGCGATAAATAAACAGGTGAAGTAGGTTAGCTTTAGGGGGTGAGGGGGAGAGGGGGAGAGGGGGAGAGAAGGGAAGGTTAGGTAAAAGGTTAGGGTAGTTCCCTCCCAATCTGCTCTTTAATTGGAGTGGACTGGGAGGGAACTGGGGAAGGCCCGATTGCATCACTGCACTGATTTTTCTTAAATTCACCCCCTTTGCATGTGCCACTCACACATGCACATGCAGATTTTAAAATCCAGCGTGCAAGTGCACGTGGCCACCTGATTTTATGACATGCGTGCACCGGCACACACACGGACACGTGCACGCATGTTATAAAATCTACCCCTTAGGGATCTCAGAAGGAGTTTATGAATGACTGAATCCTAGGACCATCTCTCTCGTTCCCTCTGTCTCTTATTCTCTGTCATTATTACTATTAAGACTGAAATGGTCTCTTAGCTTCGTTCCAGAAGGCATCTCAGGGAATGAGTCCTACTTATTAGCAACACACAATAATCATTACATGGTGTCACCTATAAACTACACAGAAAATATATCCAATTGTTATAAAAAAGACTTATCTTAGATTTTCTTAAAACTGTAGAAAATCTATAGGAGTTACAGGATGTGTACAATAATAATCAAACGATTTAGAAATAAGAAAAACACTGTAAGTTTCCAGGGATCATGTCCCAAATGCCCCTACCAGCTAATTTATATAGTCCTAGCTTATCAAGGAAGCCATACCAGAGATGAAGAAACCATTGATGAAAAGGTAAATAATGAAGTCAAACCTTTATTAAATTTAGATTAGAACCTTTTTTTATTCCTCCAATGTGCGGCATCCTCAGATATAATTTTACAAATCTCTTATGGTGAGTGTGCTTGTCATGTTATTCTTAAGTAGAATTGTAAGCCTGAAATAAGGATGACTGTTTTTAATTCGGTAATTTCTGGACTGATTAGTAATTGGTTTCTGATATAAATGTATCCTCATCTTTAGTGTCCCTAATAGCCTTTGTGCTAGGTGTCAGGAAGGCATGAGGAGTGTGATAGGTGAGGGTTTTTCCCACCCAGATTAATGCGTATGAACACACCAGGAACATGTGCTCATGTGCCTAAAAGTAGGGTCCATGAGTTCTGGGTGAGCTTCTTGTTAATAAAGTCTATGGGACAGATATCGACTCCACAATCCCAATTAGCATTAGAATTAGGTCAGCGTTAGAGTATCAGGATCTGAACTGTGATTCAAGAGGGCTCAAAACCAACCTGATGAACCCTCAACTGAACTTTAAGACACATCAGCAGCTTACGGATAAAGAGGGAAATATGGCTGAATCAGTGATATCTCAGCATGAATTAACTATTTTATTGTAACCCTAAAGCAATGGTACTGACCAACTCTATATTGTCTGATTTAAAGAAGATCATGAGATAGGATTGTCCATTCCCTCCCTTCCTTCCCTTTAATTTCCCAATCATAATCCTTTGACTGTTCAACTGCTGTGAAGGTATTGTTAATAAGAAAATTCTTAAGATAATGCAATTTGCTGATGAACTATTATTGTCCAATAAAAATAAATATAATATCACACTACATTAATTTGTATTTTGGATAATTTTGGGGCTTAATTCATTTCAATAAATCAATGCCAAATCCTCACATCCTGAAGTTATGAAAAAAAGGAAGGAATTGTGTGCCGATATTCAGTGCAATCTAGATAAAGTTATGTGGGTAAGACTGGCCATGTCAGAGGATTGTCCTAAGGTTATCTGAATAACTTTATTCAGGTATCTTCCTCTTTAGCTTGTTATATTTGACAAAAAAACATAATTGGTTATATTCTGCTAAATATGTGAGTAAAGTTATATAGAAGTATTTATCTGGAAATATTCCTGCTATGGCATTTACTGAATATGGACCTCTTATTGTTCAGCTATCTGAGTACTAAATAATGTGTTTGTTTTATGACTTACTTAATTGATTAGTACTTGACAAAATAACTTCAAAGATGTGACAGATACAGGTAATATTTGTATCCATTTTATGAAGAAATTCCTGTGTAGGTAACAGAGAGTGAAATTAAAGAAGTGAAAAGGACAATTATGGAATTCCTGTGGAAAGCAAAGGAAAATAGATTACGTCTTTCTGCACAGTCAGTGGATATAGTATTCTGTTTAAAAAATCTGTATCCCCCATATATCCAAGGTTTCTGGTTGGGAACCAATATAACATACATATAAAACCTATTAACATATCAAATCAAAACCATAAACATGGGTAACGTACATAAAAAAAGAGGGTGGTATTAAACTTCCCAGATACGGGAGCCAATGCAATATAACTTGTGCAAAACCAATATTAGTTTCTGGATCACCTAAAACCTATTAATGGGCATTTTAAAAAAGGCACATAAAGTGCAATGCAAAAGATTTTAGTGTGGTTGCGATAAATAATGTCAGAATTTCCATGCTCATGCTGTTCCCATGCATGGAAACCTAAAATACATTGCCTAAATAGTGTGAAATATGCTACTTACCGAGATGTTACCCAGAGTGAGCAAACACAACATACATATTAGCATGCTGGGTTCATTTTTGTTCTTGACTTTTCCTGCTGGCTTCCAAGGGGTTTACAACTAGGAGGATGATGTATTATGCAATGGTGAACCTTGCTAAATTGAGTTATGCTTTAAAATCAACTTTAGTGTGATTATTCATGCTACGTGCCTTTTCAACATTCCTCATTTTACTTTTGTTCCACAAAAAAGAAGTTTTAATGTTAACTTTCTCTTTTACTAGTTTTCATACAAAATTGCTATTAATGAGTGATGCCAGTTTTAGGGGGCATTCCTGGCATGTTTTTAGGGCAATGTTGGAAACCTATGCATGTTGCCTTCCAGTAAAAATCTGCTGCCTTCAGAAAATGCAGGTGCAAAGACTGTACCTAATTTTTACCTTGGTGCCCAGTAGATGTTTTTCAATCGGGGGCCTTATCCCAGGGAAAAATTAGCTACAAGGCCCCAGGGGTAAAAAAAAAAAAAATACTGATAGACTGTGCAGCTGGGTGAAATTTGTCCTTGAAACATTAGGGAAGATTCGGACTGGAACAAACCCCTATCTTTGTATCTGTGTGATATCTGCATACGGTTCTGATGAAGATCCTCGCTTCAGTTTGTGTTTTTATTACATTTATGTTATTTTTTCTAAAATATATTTATTTGGATGTAGCTCAAGGTGAGTTAATGTTGTACCAGTTCTTTCTTATGCTATATTTCAGTTCAATGTTCTGTACCCTCCTGAAGCCTCTAAATAGACTTTATAAATTGAAGCAATAACCAAAGGGGTTTAGGAATGTAAGAATAGAAAGATCTCCATGCTGTGTCAGACCAAAGGTCCATCAAGCCCAGCATCCTATCTCCAACAGTGCTCATGGTATGGACGCTCCATAAAACAATTCAGAAGCAGTATTACATTTACAGTTTTGTTCTCCATTCCATTCAGAATAATTCTTAGCAGTCTGTTCCTTTTTTAACCTCTGCCCCACACTGAGTTGAGGATTTCTATCAGCATTGTCCACAACAGACCTTACGATGTTCCTCATTAGGTCCTGCTTTCCATCTTCAAGGATGACTCTTTGGTTTTAATTGCCTCTTTCACAGCATCATTTAGTCAATATGGGAGATGATTGTTCTTCTTTTGACATTTCTTGATTTATGGAATGCATTTTATGTGAGCTTCCAGGATAGTAATTTTAAGCAGTTCATATGCCCCATGCAGATTTTTAATGGAGATGTGCATTGTTTTTATTTTTTCATTTCGGGCTTTGTTTTCAGGCCCCCATGAGAAACATTGTTTTTCCTGCGGTTTGGGTTTTTTCTTCGTGGGCCCCCAATTTTTGGGTTAGCACACGCTAATGTTTTAAAGTGCCCACTAACCCAAAATACAATTTTTTCTGAAATTTTGGAAAAATTATTTTCAGTTTTCATTGCCCCCGAACCATGCTGATTTAGACAATTTCATTGAAATTGTGTAATTTGGGGAAAACTAATGCACATCTCTAGTGTATACTGTTATTTTCCTTCATTTCTATTTTATTATCTGCACTTCTGTTTCTGTTTCAGTTGGCTTTGGACTTAACAATAGAGAAGGGAATGTGCATTTGTTCAAAAAAGTAGTGAATGAGGCCAATTTCAGTTTCTTCCAAATGTTGCTGCTCTGAAAATACCCCACAAATTGAGCATATTTTCATATTTGTGGCCAAGCTTTGAAATCTGCTGGGTACTGGATCCTGCCTGGAGTTGGAGCAGGGCCAGAATCAGGTCCAGGATCAGGGCTGGGGCCAGGCTTGTTCAGAGCAGGCCCCAGTGCTGGGTCAGCCTTGGTGCTAGGCTGATTCTGGGCAGCCCCGACACCAGTTTTACTGGTTTTTGGATGGAGAGTGAGGCTCAAAGGAGCCTGGTGAGGCCAATTTTTATTGTATTCAGTTCAGGATTTGTTTGGCTTTATGGATTTATTTTTTGTGCTTGTTTTATTTGCCAAATCACCCCCCCACCACCACCACATCCCCCCAAAAAACAATTAACCAATCAAAAATTGAAAAATATCTGAATCCACTTAGCATGTCGGAGTGCTCATAAGCAGAATCTAAAAGTTTCAAATAAATAAATAAATAAATAAATGAATGAATGAATAAATATATAAATACATGAATGAATGAATGAATGAATAGATAAAACAAAAAAATGAGGGCTGCCCATCCCTAATTTGGATTAGTTAAATAAAAATTAAAAGAAAATAGAAAGGAGCCACATCCTTTTCCCCAATCTACTGAGGTAATAGACTAGAAATGGAGAATGTTCTAGAAGTAAAATGTAGTATCTGTAAGTCAGGCAGATAAAGGACCAACTACCCTGATGCCATTCACTGGGGACTATGGTAGAATAATAGATAATTAGACAGGGAAGGAACATTTCAAAGCAGCTCGCAGGTGCACATTTGCACTCATATGTCAGCTTGCGCCTAGGGACGTGGCCATTTTATAACATACGCATGGTTATTCACGCAGGATATAAAATAATCTGGCCACACACATATTTGCATCAAAGGTTAAGTGGGCATGTGCATGCAAATCCAACTTCTACTGCATAAGTTGGGGGATTTTAAAAGTGGTGTGTGCTGACACCATTGCCAGTTAAACCAGTTTGTCCCCAGTTCACCCAGTTAAGAGACAGGTCTTCCAAGCCCTCCTGGTTTAATAGCCTTCACTCTCCCCAGTTAGCTCCAATCCTTAAAACCTCACAGATTTGCCTATTTTTTAATTGTATAATTACATCTCTTCCATAGTGGAAGTAAACTTACACAGCAGGGGATCTGGGTGCATGCTCAGACACATAAGTATTTATGCACACACATTTCTGGTTAATGCCCTGAAACACCCATGGGAGATACACACGTATCCGGGCAGCATTTAAAATTTGCTCAGCGTACTCAAACCTGAGTTATTCGTGCATCCCCTAATTAATGCGCACTCCGGGCTTTTAAAATTCACCTTTAACTTTGCCCTGGCTATTCTGTTTGTGGGAATGTTTTCTGATACATTTTTTGGTGTCAGAGTTGCTATTTTCTATTTTCTATTCTTAATTATGTCTCTACTTCTTCCTTTCACCACATCACGGTCCACAGGAAAATGGGAAATCTCATCAGTGTGACATCATTTCTGCTTCTAGGGTTCTCAGAAACCTCAGAGCTCTCTCTCTCTTCACCCTCTTCTCATTCCTCTTAGCTGATGACTGTGCTGGGGAACCTCCTCATTATGGGGCAGGTTTTAAAAGCCATGCGCGTGTAAATCCAGCCATATTTACACACGCAAGGGACTTGTGCGCCTATGTTGCATAGGCCACCGGCACATGCAAAGCCCCGGGTTGCGTGTAAGTCCTGGGGCTTTGCTTGGGGGGGGGGTGTGTCAGTGGCATATCGGGGGCGTGTCAGGGGCGGCGCTGCATTCGGGGTCATTCCGGGGATGGGGCCGTGGGCGTGGTGCTGGCCCAGGGAAGTTCTGGGGGCATGGCTGAGGCTTCCAAACCATCCCCTGGACCGGGGAATGGTGCACAAAGGTAGGGGGGGATTTAGTTAGGGCTGGGGGGTGGGTTAGATAGGGGAAGGGAGGGGAAGGGAGGGGAAGTTGGGGGGGGGGCGGAAAAAAAAGTTCCCTCCGATGCTGCTCCGATTTCTGAGCGGCCTCGGAGGGAACGGAGGCAGCTACTTAGCTCGGCACCCGCAAGTTGCACAATTGTGCAACCCCCCTGCACTTGCTGACCCTGGATTTTATAACATGCGCATGGCAGCGCGCGGATGTTATAAAATCGTGCATAGATTTGTTCACACCGGGTTGTGCAAACAAATCTACGCCCGCGCATAACTTTAAAAATCTACCCCTATCAGTACAATATGAGACGATCAACATCTTCACATCCCCATTGATTTCTTCTTGACCAACTTGTCCATCATAGATATTTGCTCTTTCACCATTTTTATACCACAAATTAATGCATTCCTTCTAACAAAAATGATTAAAATATATTTTGTGCAATGTATTCTGCAGATATACTACTTTGTGGCTTGTGCAGATTCAGAATTTGTACGTCTTAGTGTGATGACATGTGAGCATTACATTGCAATTTACAATCTCCTGCATTGCCCATCATCATGAATAAGAAGGTCTGTGCTCGTCTGGCAGGATTCTCATGGATAGCAGGTTTTCTTGAGGCACTGCCACACTCTATCATTATAGTCCAGCTTTCTTTTTATTACTCCAATATACTCAATCTCACAACACTGATGAATCTTTCCTACATAGATATCTCAATATTTTTGAAGCTATGACTTTTTTAGTATTAGTATTTTCAGTATTTAATCCATGTCTCTAAATATTCACATCTTACATGTTTATCATCCTCCACCATAGTCAGGATCCATTCCAAAGATGGGGAAAAACAAGGCCTTCTCTACCTGCTCCTCCCACCTTACAATCATCATTCTGTTATATGGCACCATAATAGGAATTCATATGCTGCTCAGCACAGAGGACTCTATGAATTCAAAGAAAACTGGTAACTACAATGTATAAGGTCCTTCTGCCACTGTAAATCCCCTTATTTATAGCTTGAGAAGCAAAGAGTTGAAAAAGGACCTAAAAAAAATCCTTAAGCAAGGAAGTCAACATTTCACTCAATAAACACTGCAGGAATTGTTTTAGATAATATTCAGTTTTTGTGTTGGTTTGTTAAGGTTTAATAGTTACATCAATATATTAATGGTATATTATACTTTATTGGATGGTCCACAGTCTGTTCAGCCTGTTTTCCGTCAAAACTGTTATATGGAATTTAGTTTATTTAATACCTATTAATAATGTCAATGTAAAGCCTGTTGCTAAGTTATTGTTAAATGTAAACCGCGGTGATGTATTTCTTTACGTACTGCGGTATATAAAAACCCTTAAATAAATAAATAAATAAGGAAGTCCGGCTCAAGGAGGTGCCTCAGGAATCCCCTTAACATGGCCACTGTCCAAAAGAACACTCCTGGGGATGAAAGCAAACACACATTCTAACAGAGCAGTTGATTGTAGGAGAGGTAGAGAAATTAGTAAGAAAAGAAACAGGACCCTGTCTCCCTTTCTACAATGTACAGCATTTCCCACAGGGCCATGGGGGAAGCCCTAGAAATATATTTTATATTTCTGAGTCAGAGGGGAAAGCTAGAAGGAAGAGCGAGAGGAGCACAAAGAAACAGAAGTCTTTTAGAGGAAAGAGTAGAGCAGCAGCCTAGCTGGCGATCCCTAGGCACAGTAACAGCAGGGTTATATCTGATTAGTAAGACATAGCTGGCTAGATTTATACTGGTTTTCATCTGAAACTTACCCAGTGTTAAAATTGATCCCATGAAAAATAACAAACTGGTTTTATATTCTCTGTTCTGATTTTTATTTGTTTGTGGAAAGAGTGTGTGATGTATATATTTTTTGGTCTCAGTATTTATTTTTCTGCCTAGTTCCTTATTGTCCCTTATTTAGTCTCCCCTTCCTCCTTTCAGTACTCCAAAAAGCAGGATGACAAGGAAAACAGGAAATCAAGCGGAGTGACAGAATTCCTGCTTCTGGGGTTCTCAGAGTTCCCAGAGCTGCAGCTCCCTCTCTTTGCTCTCTTCACAGTCCTCTACCTGATGGCCATGCTGGGGAACCTCCTCATTTTCTGCATAGTATGCGCCGATTGACAACTGCACGCTCCCATGTATTTCTTCTTGGCCAACTTGTCTGCCTTAGATATTTGCTCTTTGACTTCCATTGTTCCAAAACTGCTTTCAATGCTCCTAACAAACATCTATAACATATCTTTTGGAGAATGTATTCTGCAGATGTATCTCTATATGATGAGTGTACTTACAGAATTTCTGCTTCTCACTGCCATGGCATATGATCGTTATATTGCAATATGCAATCCCCTGCGTTATAGCATGATCATGAATAAGAGGGTCTGTGCTCTTCTGGCAGCTGTCTCATGGGTAACAGGATCATTGGAGTCATTGCCACATATTGTCGTTATATCCCAGTTTTCTTTCTGTGACTCCAATGTAATCAATCATTTCTTCTGTGAAGTCTCAGCACTGCTGGAACCTGCCTGCTCAGACACCTCTGTCGTTGAAATGATGAATTATGCAGAAGCAGTTTTTACAGCTTTCACCCCATTTCTCCTAACCCTGACATACTACATCTTCATCATCTCCAGCATCTGTAAAATCCGTTCTACAGAGGGGAAACGCAAGACCTTCTCCACCTGTTCCTCCCACCTTACAGTCCTCATTCTGTCATATGGGACTATAATAGGAATTTATATGCAGCCCAAGTCAGAGGATTCTCTTAAATCAAACAAGCTCCCTACTGCACTGTACATAGTCACTCTCCCACTGCTGAACCCCCTGATTTATAGCTTGAGAAGCAAAGAGATAAAAGTGGCTCTCAAAAAAGCCATAAGCAGGAAGTCAGCATTCCTGACCCACTAAACACTCAAAGGTGAATTTTAAAAACCTAATGCACACCACAATTATGGGATGTGCAAATATGTTGGGCTGATGCATGCTGAGCAGATTTTAAAAGCTGCCAGATATGAGTGTATTTGATGTTTGGAACCAGGGGCATAGGCATGGACATTCCTGGTTCAAACTTGAAATTTGCACATAAATGCTTACACGCACTGGTAAATATACACCGAGGTCCCTTGCTGTGTACATTGGATGATGAAAAAGATGTAAAACAAAAAAAATTCTAGTCAGAACAACGGGGCTAACAGGGAAGGAGGGAAGCTATTAAACTAAGAGGGGTTAGAAGTCCCATACCTTACCTTGGTGAACTAAGAATGAACTGGGAACATTTCTTACTTTGCTTTCCTTGTATGTTTTCCTAAATTATCTAATGTCAAATATGTTTTATTTAAGCCCTCCCAACTGAGGTTTCCCAACTGAGGTTTTTCATTGATTTAAGGAAATCTATTATGTTGTTATTTATTTTGTCTGTTTATTTTATTTCATTTCATTAAAATGTATTAATCGCTTAACATAGGGGCTTAAGTGATATACAGTAGAAACACTCATATAAAATAAAAAATACAAAACAAAGACAAACTTGTCAAAAATATTGCCAAACATACAATCAATTACATAAATGCAAAAATGCAAACAAAATACTATCTCCGACATTCACCAAAATCAATTCAGCCATTTACTTTATAAAGTTTGCTGGTACAGAGTCAGCTAAAGGCTTGCTACAAGAAATTTTTTTTAAAGAAAACCTAAAAGACTTAATGCAATGGCTTAATCTTAGTTCAAATGAAAAGAAAGCCGATTCCCTTGTATATGAAAGATGAGTATGTCGAACAGAGGGCACACCTAATAAGCCTCATTGCGAGGAGCACAGTTGGTGTGAGGCTTTATAAATTTTTTAATGTGCATTAGCCCACGGACATGTATTGGTGTTTATTAGTTAAAGACTGTCCTGCCTATTTTATAGGCAATTTGTTATTCTTTTGGAAGCCATTGTAACTCAGTAAGTACTGCAGTAATGTAAGAACATTAGAACATGCCATACTGGGTCAGACCAAGGGTCTATCGAGCCCAGCATCCTGTTTCCAACAGTGGCCAATCCAGGCCATAAGAACCTGGCAAGTACCCAAAAACTAAGTCTATTCCAAGTTACTGTTGCTAGTAATATAGCAGTGGCTATTTTCTCAGTCAACTTAATTAATAGCAGGTAATGGACTTCTCCTCCAAGAACTTGTTTTTCCTCTGTTTAGGCCTCTCAGTGGCCTGTGTGTTTCTCACCATGTTCTTGTTCTGCATTAGACTTCCCAGTGGACTTTCTCACCAGTGTGTTCCCATCTTGCTCTTATCCTCCTGTAGGCCTTCCAGTGGTTCTCCTGTCTGTCTTGTTTGTCTGGTTCTATCTTGCTTGTCCTATCCCTGCCTTGCCTTGCACCCTGTTCCAGATTTGCCTTTCCCTTGCACCCTGTTCTAGATTAGCTTTTCCTTGCACTCTGTCCCTGCCTTGTTCCAGTTCCTATCTCCCTGTCTGCCCTGATTCCTGCCTTGCCCTGCCTCTGATCATAGCCTGCCTTCTTCTTGGCTAGAGCCCTTGTTCCTGAAACACCACCAGAAAAGTCCTGCCAGTCACCAGAACCTGTGGGCTCAACCCAAGGAGGAGGTGGCCAGTCAGGCAGAAGGCTCTGCTCCCTGTCCTACTCTGCCCTTCTCCGCTGTTCTGCTCCTGTCTGGGGAATTACCTTTAACCAGCCTTTCTGACTGTCGCATTGTTCCGATTTCCATTGGATAAGTTGTATTGTTTTCCCAGGATATGTAAACATAATCCAAGGGCTAGGAAACTGAGCACAGAAAACTGAACAATAAATTCTTGTCCTTGAAAAGCTGATATTGGCCTAAGAAATGCACATTTAGGGGTCAATATTTGAAGGAATTTGTTTGGCTAATTTAGGGGGTTATTTTCTAAAGGTTTATCGCGTGTGTTAGGGCCTTTTCATGTCTGATAGGATGTAAATGACAGGGAGGGGAGGAGTCAGGGCAGGGAGAGGGAGGAGTCGCTGGCAGTAGTGCGGCGAATAGCATCACCTTTTACAGTGGCGCTATTCGCATGAAAGGCTGCAGGCGGCCGCACCACAGCCAGCGAAATCGCATCACCGAGGTGCAAATGGCTGCAGACTTTCTTAAAGACTTACGGGGTCATTTTCTAAGCCGGGGTCGGAGTCGGGGCAGGGAGGGGTGGAGTAGGGTTGGTGAGGAGGCGGACGTGTCAGTATCTTTGCTGGCGGCGATAAGGTAAGCACCGTTAGCGTCGCCAGTAGCGCGCCCAATAGCATCACCTTTCACCTTCGCCCCCCCCCCCACCACCCCGTTACCGTTAATTATTTATATTATGAAACAATGTATTTACTCCCTTTCTATCTACTGTAAACCGATTTGATAATCACAGGCCCGCCCCCTTCGCCCCCCGTTAGCGCTGGATTCACCATTCTGTGTGAGAATGGAGAATCCGGGCCTTAGCCATATAAACTCCATATTTAAAATTGCATTATCCCTAAAGGGCATCGCAGAAAATGATAGTCCTATAAAATAGCAGTCAATTAATATTATATGGAGCTTTGTGAAAAGAATGGAAACATTGTATCAAAGTATTTCATGAGAGAATTACCATTGATAAACATAAAACTGTGCAAGCTCTGAAGGAGTTTGGTTAATTAATTAATTTTAAGAATAAGATAAATATAAAATAACATGGTCTTGTCTGTTCAGGGATCATTTCCCAAATGGATTTGCCATCCCATAAATAAGTCTTAGCTCATCAGACTCTTCCTACTAGAGATGCAGGTTCCATTGGCCAAGAAGGTGAGTGCTGGGATCAGATCCTTCTTTACTTTACTCCAGGACCTGCACTAATGCTCTTCACTGTGATGTACGCTTAGTTACAATTCCCAAAAGCTGAATCACAAACGGGCTTCTATTTTATTCTTTGGTAAAATTGTAATCCTGAAGTAAGGATGATCTGTTCAAGCTAAATAATTGTCTTGTGTAATGTGTACTTCATCATCAGGTACAGATAAAAATGTATCCTGTGTCTTCTTCTGATCTTAAGCAGTGTGAAATTAGTAAAATATTCTCTTCTGTATCATTTGGATAGCTCAGAAGTTAATCTCATTGCTAAGTAAACATTTGAATCAGATCAAAGAAGGTTTTTGCATTGACAATCTGTTACAGTGTAAGAATCTGGAGTTATTAAAATCATCGTAGGGTGGCCAATGTTTCTGGTGCACACACACCCATTTAGGAGCTGCCTTAGGGAAGCTCGGGGCTCCGGGTTTTTCTGATCTAGCTATTTATTTATTTATTTATTTAACGTTTCTTTTATACCGATGACCGTTCGCACATCGCAGGTCTAAGAATTACTTTATGAGAATAAGAACACTAATAATGACATTAATTTTTTCAATTAGTTAGAAATCTTCCAAGGGAAATTCAGCTTCAGAGACAAAATGTCCTATTCTTTGGAAGGAAGTTTTGGCTACAGGTGCATCATTGCAAGTACAAACTTGTGTGCATCCAGAATATTTACTTCTTTTACATAGCAGATATTTTATTTCTGATTTTTTCTGAGAAGCTATCAGCATTGGCTTCAAGTGATTCTTTGCCATTATTAAAGGAACATTTTCTATTGCTTCCCTAGGTTTTGAGGGGTAATTGGTGTTTCTTTTTTCTTAATTCTGTTATTGAGATTGGACCTAACCCAATTTGCTATTAAGTTTAGGATTTTGGCAGGTTATGTTTCTGTTTATATATTATCAGAGTCTTTGTTAGTTTTGCTTTTCATTTTTTATTATGCAAATGTAACATTTTTTCCAGGTTGGATTTTAATATAAATTCAGTATTCCATGTTTCCTATTTTATAGATATAAATTGCTTTTACTGATTTATAACACTGAAATTCTATAAAAAAAATAAAGTTGCAAAACATTATTAGGTAAGATGAGAGTGGCAGGATCTGAAGTGTGATTCGAGATGGCTCATGTATAGGTGTGATGATTGCATTGAGCTCTTATGGCGATCCGCTCTTCTGCTCTCCATGTTGTATTCATTCTCTAGGATATCAGTGTAAGGTTCAGATGAAAGATCCGCTCTTCTGCTCTCCATGTTGTATTCATTCATTAGGGTATCAGTGTAAGGTTCAGATGAAAGATCCGCTCTGCTGCTCTCCATGTTGTATTCATTCTTTAGGGTATCAGTGTAAGGTTCAGATGAAAGATCCGCTCTTCTGCTCTCCATGTTGTATTCATTCTTTAGGATATCAGTGTAAGGTTCAGATGAAAGATCCGCTCTTCTGCTCTCCATGTTGTATTCATTCTTTAGGGTATGAGTGTAAGGTTCAGATGAAAGATCCGCTCTGCTGCTCTCCATGTTGTATTCATTCATTAGGGTATCAGTGTAAGGTTCAGATGAAAGATCCGCTCTTCTGCTCTCCATGTTGTATTCATTCTTTAGGGTATCAGTGTAAGATTCAAATGAAAGATCTGCTTTTCTGCTGATCCTGCTCCATTCATCCTTTATATGGACTAATACAATGCATGCTTCAGAGCTCTAATGGTCTCCTTACAATTCACTTGGAAGGACAATGGTGGGAGAAGGTTGGTACAAGGTTGGTTCAAAAACATTCAGAAGACAATGTTAAAGCCATTTCCCAAGAAATAGGATTAAAAAAAAAAAAAAAAAAGTCCACCCTCTGAATGGCAAAAGCTATCCTCCTAGCGCCTGTGCATTCATAGCTTTACCTTCATTTTGAAGAGGCGCTCCTGAGGATGGGATTTTGTATCATGCATGCTACATAGATTTGCGGGATAATTTTCAAATGACCTTGTGTAAGTTTGCTTTAGATACTGATGTAAAGCGAGAGTTAAAAAATTACCCCGATATTTTAAAGCAATGGGGCAATTTTGAAATTAACCCCTCACTTTAAATATTGCCTCAGGAATGAAATAGAAATTAAAACACAAAAGGAAGGATCCTAGCGACTTAATATAATTGCCAGCAGAATTAATCTATTTGTTTATTTTGTTTAATTTGCATATTTATAATAGGAAAGTGTTTTAAGCTACAACTTTAGATTTTGCTTTAAAAGTTCACTTCATAAAAAAATGAAAAAACAAGATTTATACATGTGAAGACAACACAATTATAAATGTGTGAGTGTGTAACACAGAGATTGTGTCACCATAGTGTACATTTTCAAAGGGGTGTTGTGAGTAAGTAGCTTGTACTCATGAGTAAGCTATTTGAAAAGCATTGAGAGTAGATGTGCATTTTACATTTTGCATATACGTTTTAGGGGTGTTCCAGGGCTGGGTTCAGAAGAATGCATGGTTGTTTCTATTTTATATACATTATTCCCGTGGTTCCCACCTTTTTGCTTTCACGGCATCCCTAGCCCAAGGATCACTTTGTTGAAGCCCCCAAGCATTTCCACTCTCTACCTCCTCTATACAATTGGCTAGAGATGTGAATTGTTTGATCGATCGTCTTAACGATTGATTTCGGCCGGGAGGGGGAGGGAATCGGATCGTCGCCGTTTGGGTTTTTAAAATATCGTGAAAATCATGAAAATCGTGAAAATCGAAAACCGGCACACTAAAACATCCCTAAAACCCACCCGACCCTTTAAAATAAATCCCCCACCCTCCCGAACCCCCCCAAAATGCCTTAAATTACCTGGGGTCCAGTGGGGGGGAGGGCGGGAAAACCGGCACACTAAAACAACCCTAAAACCCACCCCGACCCTTTAAAATAAATCCCCCACCCTCCCGAACCCCCCCAAAATGCCTTAAATTACCTGGGGTCCAGAGGAAGGATCCCGGTGTGATCTTTTACTCTCGGACCTCCGGTGCTTGTAGAAATGGCGCCGGCGCTACCTTTGCTTTTTCATATGACAGGTCAAAGGTAGCGCCGGCACCATTTTGTTTTTTGTCCCCCGAGGTCAGGAGCGTAGGAGATCGCTCCCGGACCCCCGCTGGACCCCCAGGGACTTTTGGCCAGCTTGGGGAGGCCTCCTGACCCCCACAAGACTTGCCAAAAGTCCAGCGGGGGTCCGGAATGACCTCCTGCAGTTGAATCGTGTTGACTATGGCCGGCGCCATTTTGCGGAAAATGGCGCCGGCCGTAGACAACACGACTTCCTGCATGCGAATCGTTTTTCCGCCATTTTGCGCCGCCATTTTGAGCAAAATGGTGCCGGCCGTAGACAACATGATTCGACTGCAGGAGGTCGTTCCGGACCCCTGCTGGACTTTTGGCAAGTCTTGTCCCCCACAAGACTTGCCAAAGTCTTGTGGGGGACAAGCTGGCCAAAAGTCCCTGGGGATCCAGCGGGGGTCCGGGAGCGATCTCCTGCTGCGAATCGTTTTTCCGTACGGAAAAACCAAAGGTAGAGCCGGCGCCATTTCTACAAGCACCGGAGGTCCGAGAGTGGAAGATCACAGCGGGACCCTTCCTCTGGACCCCAGGTAATTTAAGGCATTTTGGGGGGGTTCGGGAGGGTGGGGGATTTATTTTAAAGGGTCGGGGTGGGTTTTAGGGTTTTTTTAGTGTGCCGGTTTTCCCGCCCTCCCCCTTCCCCCGATTTACAATTTTTTGACGATAAATCGGGGGAATTGTTATTGTATCGCGGCTCTAACGATTTTTGACGATTTAAAATATATCGGACGATATTTTAAATCGTCAAAAAATGATTCACATCCCTACAATTGGCATCTGCATCATCTTCACTCTCTCCCTACCCTTGGCACCATCACCTTCTCTTCCCTTCTCTCTTCCTCCTACCCCCTGGCATCATGACTTTCTCTAGCCCTCCTCCTTTCCCCTCCACCCTCAGCTATCATCATCATCACCACCTTCCCTCTCCCACATTATCATCTCCTTCCCTTTCCTTCTACCTCTCTCCCCCACGCCCTGGCATCATCATCTCCTTTTCTCTCTCCCTCCATCTCTTCTACTCATCACCAGCATCATCAGCCTGAAGTCCCCCATTTCCATCTCACCCCCACCCAGTCATTTTTTTCACTTTTAACATGATGACCAGGTGCAAATATATGCAAGTGAAAGCCTTCTGCATGTCCCTCTGGCATGTTGTAAAATAGTAACTTACCTGTATAAATATATGCAAGTGAAAGACTTCTGCATGTCCCTCTGGCATGTTGTAAAATAGTAACTTACCTGTATAAATATATGCAAGTGAAAGACTTCTGCATGTCCCTCTGGCATGTTGTAAATAGTAACTTACCTGTATAAATATATGCAAGTGAAAGACTTCTGCATGTCCCTCTGGCATTTTGTAAAATAGTAACTTACCTGTATAAATATATGCAAGTGAAAGACTTCTGCATGTCCCTCTGGCATGTTGTAAAATAGTAACTTACCTGTATAAATATATGCAAGTGAAAGACTTCTGCATGTCCCTCTGGTATGTTGTAAAATAGTAACTTACCTGTATAAATATATGCAAGTGAAAGACTTCTGCATGTCCCTCTGGCACGTTGTAAAATAGTAACTTACCTGTATAAATATATGCAAGTGAAAGACATCTGCATGTCCCTCTGGCACGTTGTAAAATAGTAACTTACCTGTATAAATATATGCAAGTGAAAGACTTCTGCATGTCCCTCTGGCACGTTGTAAAATAGTAACTTACCTGTATAAATATATGCAAGTGAAAGACTTCTGCATGTCCCTCTGGCATGTTGTAAAATAGTAACTTACCTGTATAAATATATGCAAGTGAAAGACTTCTGCATGTCCCTCTGGCACGTTGTAAAATAGTAACTTACCTGTATAAATGTATGCAAGTGAAAGACTTCTGCATGTCCCTCTGGCATGTTGTAAAATAGTAACTTACCTGTATAAATATATGCAAGTGAAAGACTTCTGCATGTCCCCCTGGCATGTTGTAAAATAGTAACTTACCTGTATAAATATATGCAAGTGAAAGACTTCTGCATGTCCCTCTGGCATGTTGTAAAATAGTTACTTACCTGTATAAATATATGCAAGTGAAAGACTTCTGCATGTCCCTCTGGCATGTTGTAAAATAGTAACTTACCTGTATAAATATGTGCAAGTGAAAGACTTCTGTATGTCCCTCTGGCATGTTGTAAAATAGTAACTTACCTGTATAAATATATGCAAGTGAAAGACTTCTGCATGTCCCTCTGGCATGTTGTAAAATAGTAACTTACCTGTATAAATATATGCAAGTGAAAGACTTCTGCATGTCCCTCTGGTATGTTGTAAAATAGTAACTTACCTGTATAAATATATGCAAGTGAAAGACTTCTGCATGTCCCTCTGGTATGTTGTAAAATAGTAACTTACCTGTATAAATATATGCAAGTGAAAGACTTCTGCATGTCCCTCTGGCACGTTGTAAAATAGTAACTTACCTGTATAAATATATGCAAGTGAAAGACTTCTGCATGTCCCTCTGGCACGTTGTAAAATAGTAACTTATCTGTATAAATATATGCAAGTGAAAGACTTCTGCATGTCCCTCTGGCACGTTGTAAAATAGTAACTTACCTGTATAAATATATGCAAGTGAAAGACTTCTGCATGTCCCTCTGGCACGTTGTAAAATAGTAACTTACCTGTATAAATATATGCAAGTGAAAGACTTCTGCATGTCCCTCTGGCATGTTGTAAAATAGTAACTTACCTGTATAAATATATGCAAGTGAAAGACTTCTGCATGTCCCTCTGGCACGTTGTAAAATAGTAACTTACCTGTATAAATGTATGCAAGTGAAAGACTTCTGCATGTCCCTCTGGCATGTTGTAAAATAGTAACTTACCTGTATAAATATATGCAAGTGAAAGACTTCTGCATGTCCCCCTGGCATGTTGTAAAATAGTAACTTACCTGTATAAATATATGCAAGTGAAAGACTTCTGCATGTCCCTCTGGCATGTTGTAAAATAGTAACCTGTATAAATGTTGGCCATTTCCAAAATCGCCCCTGGCCTATCTCTTCTTTCCACTTTCAAATTAATTTGCAGACCCTGATTTGCATGTGTATGCTTTTTTCTAAATAGCAAATACTCACATAAATGCTATTTTATGAGTGGACGTGCTATTTTTTTATGAGTGTGCAACTTTTGAAAAGTCACCTTATAATGTTTATGCCCTTTCAGGTATATTTTAGCGCTGAAAATATATTTAATGGCGTCAGCGCACGTCTATTAAAGTCCCCTCGCTTACACGGTAGAAGGGCATTTGCTTGCATAGGCTCACATCTGCTTAAAATTGCACGCACATATGCGCAAGTTCAGGTTATTTTATAACATGCACTCATATACACGTTTGTTATAAAATGGCTGCATCCCTAGGTGTGAGCTGATGAATATGCACACATATGCTCTCAGGCACCTGTTTAAAAGTTACCGTCATATTGAATTATTTAATGGATGGAATTTAATAAAACTGCAGAAACTCTACAGGAGTTACATGAACAATATTAATCTTAAAATTCAGAAAACAAAAAACATGCTCTGTGTGTCCAGGGATCATATCCCAAATCTGCCTTAAACACTCTTGGCTCATCAGGTTATTTAGTTTTTATTTGTTTTCTTAAAAGGCTTTTATTCTGCATCTTCCTAATCTGTGTTCAGTGCAGATTACAATGCACGCTGATAAAAGAAGATGATACATAAAACTATACTATAATGTGAAATTACAATATCATGAAGGAAATGAAGAAATCATTGGTCAAGACGTTAAGTGGTAGAATCAGATCTTTCATTATCATAAACTCTATGCTAATGCTCTTTAACACGATACGTCCACAGATACAATTTGTAAACGCTCTTTAGCTGAGCGCACTCTTCATTTACCAGTTATTCTTTGATGTTACCGTAAGCCTGAAGAAAGGATCATCTATTCTAACTAGATAATGTCTTGATTAATTCAGCACTGGAACCAGATATCAAAGTGTCCCCCTTATGATTCACCCAGGACAAAATAAATAAAACATTTCCTGCTTTTCTGTCATCTGCTAATTTGATCATCTCCCTCATCAGTCCCCTTTCAAGATCATTTATAAATATATTAAAAAGCACCGGTCCCAGTACAGATCCCTGAGGCAGGCCACTGTTTACATTTCTTCACTGACCAAATAATCCTACTCTCTGCTAACTAATTTTTAAACAGTTTGTGATCCACAAAATGACATTTTCTCCTATATCATGACTTTAAAGTTTTCATAGGAGTCTCTCACATGGGACTTTGTCAAATGCCTTCTGAAAACCTAAAGACACTAAGTGCTAGATTTTTAAAGACTTACATGTAGACATGGATGCACCAATTTTATAACATGCGTGCGCCATTAAACCTTGTTTATCAATATGTTCTGTGATTTTGATCTTTAGAATAGTTTCCTTGATTTTTCCTGGCACTAAATTCATGTTCAGTGGTCTATAGTTCCCAGTTCATCCATGGAACACTTTTTAAATATCATGGTTACATTGGCCTGCTCCAATCTTCAGGTACAATGAACAATTTTAATGATAGGTTACAAATTACTAGTAATAGATCTGAAATTTTATTTTTTTAGTTCTTTCAGAGTCCTGGGGTATATACCATCTGGCCCAGGCGATTTGTTACTCTTCAGTTTGTCAATCTGCCCTACTACAATTTCCAGGTTCACAGTTCTGAAAATTGTCCCCGCTGAGAGTAATTTTATAAAAGTGCACGTAGAGTCAAAGTCTGTCGATAAAAATTGCTCACAGACTATAGTCAAAGGGGAGTTACAAAGGCAAGTCTGCTTTGAAAATTAGGACTATGTACAGAAACCCTGCCAGACCTGTACTCACACATTTTTCAGTTCCTCTGGAGCAGGTGCAAATGTGTGTGAATACATTCAAGTGTGTGCTTCTGAAAATCCATTGTAAACCCATAAATGATTTCTCTACCCCATCCTTCAGAAAGCATACATTTGAGATTGTAAAAGTAAGCACTTAAATGACTTAGAGCTCATTTTCAAAATGGATCGCATGCGAAAAGTCCTTTCAGCATGTGATAGCTAAATCGGGGTGGGTTCTGTGCGGCATCCGCACCAGAAGGGGAGGAGTCGGGGTGGCACTGGGGCAGATGCCGTGAAGACACTGCTGACAGTGAAAAGGTAAGGACCATTTTTGCTGCCAGTTTCACACCCATTAGCACCACCTTTTACGATGGTGCTATTGTGTGCGAAAGCCAGCAGTGATTGCACCAAGGAGATGCGATCACTGCCGGCTTTCGCAGGCCTGTCCCCTGCTTTGCCACCCCGCCCCCCATTACCGCTGGATTTTCTAAGGTCTGCGACCTTAGAAAATCCAGGCCTTAAGTTCCTACTTTTATTCACAGCCCCTCCTCCCCCCCGGCCTGGCAATTTTTTAAAGCATGCATTCGTAGATAAAACTGGGATTTACACTTCTTAATCCTTTTGAAAATCAAACCCAATTTGTTTCAATGAGAAGTTATGATTTTTTTGTAGAAACAGATCTGTAATTTATATGCTCATTATTGGGATATGTGAACTTCAATATATTACAAACACTGGGAATGCCTAGGCTATCCCTTCTTAAATGTTCCTGATTGTTAATAGAGCAGGACATTTTCAAAATACACCAGGGTAAATTTAAATTTTGCCAGATAGTGAGGCTGCCTGAAAGCTGCCCACTGCTAACCCTGCTAAACTATGTTTGGGTTTCCACCCAACTCCCGTTAGTGCACGCTAACTCCCTGATAATGCGCACTAACTCTTCCATGTTAGTGCACACTATCAGGAGTTAGAGCACACTGCCTCCCCGAAAAAGAAAAACCGAACCACGGAAAAAATTAAATTCCCAAGGGGGGCCCCCAAATGAAGCCTGACATTAAATTTAAACTGAATCACATCTCTAATCCCTGTCTCTTGACCCAATAGCTCAGGTTTTTCAATTTGTCTAAAACTTATTTTTACCAAGATATATTCATTTATAAATGCCCTTTCTTTTAAATTTAATCACCTCATTTAATAAAACCATGAAACTCCCTTTATATATTTAAATAATGGGTGACTATCGAGTTGATCCAGTTGAAGTACTGTTTGCTACAATGTGGTGATATCCCTCTGGAATAACTCCTGTGAGCTCATTGGGTGTCACAATATGTGGTAGGGGGGTCACATGACTGGGAGGGACCCAGGAACCAAATTACAGTGGCAGAGAGATGGAAGACCTGCCAGGACAGGACAGAAGGGGCATTGCACAACTGTATCAATTCAACATACGCTCCACTTCTCAGAGATAACATCAATACAGCTTAAAACAGAACCTTGTCAACCTCTACTTTCTCCTCTTAACTCTTTTGGGGATCGTGGACATTCTCCCTGCAGGTGTGCACGAAAGGTTCCTAGGATCACTTAATATATTTATATATTAATCCTTGCTCTAATCCAAAGAAGGTTTTGCCTTAGTTTTATGGACCCCTGTTTGTGTGTGGATTATTTTAATATGTAAACAATAAATCACAACGTATGGTTAAGACTGGTATTTCTTTCATTCAATCATATTCAAGCCATCAACTTCAAAAGAATATATATACACATTTTGTAGGACCCTTACTCATAGAGTCAATGAAATGTACCAGACTCTTCTTGTGGTATCGGGTCCCTTTACTTTGTTATATCATTTTTATCAATTTTGTTTTTACTTTTTTTTATATAAAGTCCCAAACTTGAAAATGATTATAATTTTTTGACTGCAATTGAATGAGTGACATCACTATTGCTTGTACTGTGACTGTGTTTACCAGTTTAGCTGGATAAAAGAACTGTTAAGTTCATCATGTTTTGAAAAACTTTGGAGTTTCCATCATTTTCAAGTTTGGGACTTTATATAAAAAAAAGCACCTACTGATCCAGTGATGACAACTTTCCTTTTGCTTCCAGTTCCCAGCTGTGGTGTCTTACCTGTAAGATGGCAGAAAAAGTCCCTATCATGTGTGAAAGATCATCAGGATATGGAAACTTTGGGTGCTCCAGCAGTGGTACACATCTGGGATCATGGAACTAATCCATGTCTGTTGCACAGATATCTAGATAAGCCTCCTACTGAGCTAATATCTTGTGTTAGAGAAAAGCCCTGAGTACATCCAGTGAAAGTAGAAAATTCCAGTAGATTTACCCTGAGTCTGCATAGACCTCCAGGGCTGCGACAGGGAACAAAGCTAGAATAATGATAAAGTTTCGAGACATATCCAAATAGTACTTCTTATGGCGTATGTGGGATAGCACAAGTGCTCTGTAACTTCCCAGAGGACAGAGACACTATGGACTTTGGTCTTCTTACATGAAACTTTATTCTTCACAAGGCAGTAGATCAATATAAACAGTTTATTTTCATCAACATCCACATTCAGCATTTGCATTCTGGACAGAGATGTGTCAGAAGCTGCCTTCTCCTGGAGATGCGGGCAATGTCTGTTCCCTTCTAGGCTCAGACTCTTATTCCTGCTAGCAGGGAACTTCACCCACAGTGCTACCTGCGTGCCTAACTTTTAAGATGGACCAGGCCAGATGCCTTGTTCAGTATTCTGTAAGGAGAGATTTTAAGGACACTACCTCGCATACCCTCCTTCTCAGCTCAGCCCTGTCAGGTTGAGCATCTTTACCAAGCACAAATTCCTTCCAAAGATGTGACTTATCTCTCTCATTGTGAGACCAAAACACAGTTAGCCCTTCGGTGTCTGCCATTACCTTCAGTTTTATATGTTTTGTATGGAATTCTCCAAATCTTTTGCCCAATAAACTCAGGGTAAAGGTTAGCAACTCTCTGCATTCCCTTCCCACTAGGGGTACCCTTAAATGTGCCTCATTATTCACCACTACTCACTGTGCACTTCCCCCAGTGTCCCTATTCTTTATTTTTCCTGAGCAACAGAAGTTCCAAGTTCCAGTTCTCCTTCCCGAGGCAGATTATATGTGGGACTCCTAAGATGACTTCTTTATACTCCTTGGGGAATTACTGCAGGGCCAGGGAAAGTCTTGGTTCTTCCTCATGACTCCTAGGTTATATTGTGTCTTGTTCTTGCTCGCTTAAGTGTATCTCTTCATGTATTACTGTTATGGGTTCTATTTTTCTTTTGATCTTTATCAGATCCTTTTCAGGCCTCTTTGCTCTGGCTCTGTTAGGCCTCCCTGCAGCCATCATTTCAGCCTCTTCGCTTTGGGGTTGCCCTTCTTCAGGGCTGGTTCCTCCCCATTTCTAATGAGGCCCATCCCCCATTGCAGGTTTCCTTCCACCTGAGCCGCAGTCTCTGCAGGTTTAATCATCTGCTTCCTTATGCTCTTCATGTTCTCAGCTGTGCCTGTTCTTGCAGCTCTGAATTTACTTCTGTCACTGTCAGTTCCTGTTACCAAAATGGGCCCTTTTCAAAAGCAAGGACTCCAGGTACCAGTTCCTGCAGGAGAACAGATAATGGTGGACTATGTCCAAATTAAAGTAATTTAAAAGAAAAATTCCACATCAGACAACAACTTCCCTTTTCTTGTTTTTTTGTGACAGATAGAAGAGAACCACTAAAGCTGTTGTGAATCTCCAGTTACAGTTAAATAAATCAGACATTTCATTGATTACATATCAAAGTAAATTAACATCTTGCAATGTCCTTACGTATTTTCCTGATCATATTCTAATGTTCATTTGGTAAACCCCTAACCAATCATGGGTCCAGTCTATCTTTCCCAACCCAATCACTTAATTCCCCATTTACCTACAAACTAATATTAAAGCAGCACCCATATTCTTCCATATTAGATCTTGTCAGCCATTGTATTTATTTGTTTATTTATTTATTTCTTTGTTTATTTATTTATTTATTTACTTAACTTTTTTCTATACCGTCGTTCAGTGGATACCATCACAAGGGTTTACAGTAAGGAACATCTCATGCTGGGTGTCTGTAGCAATACTAATGTAATACCTAGTGATGTTTTTAATCATAGCAAACAGTAAACACTGCAATATTCACTGTGACTAAAGGTCCAGTGAAAATTCCAAATAAATGTATTTCTTTAATTTCAATACAATTCACAATAATATGATGACTTTAGCAGTTTATAGTAAACAGCCTACTTGCTAAGTTTGGAAAAATACATGTTCCAAAGTATCATTCTCTGTACAGCTGATCTACAAATGTAGATCTCAAGACCTACAAAATAAGGGGCAGGTTTTCAAAGGGATATGCGTGTAAGATACGTGCATAACCCCCAAAAAGCTGCCCCTTCCACCCCCTGCATGTGCCGAGCCTATCTTGCATAGGCTCGGCGGTGCGCACAAGATCCAGAACGTGCGTAAGAACTCGGGCTTTCCTGGGGGGGGGGGGGGGGGGCGCATGTCGGGGCATGTCGGGGGGGGCGTGCTGCGGCCTGCGCGTTATTGGGACGTTCTGGGGGTGGGGCCATGGGTGTGGTTCCGGCCCAGGGGTGTTCCAGGGGTGTGGCCGCAGCCTCTGGACCAGCCCCTGGAGTGGAACATGGTGCGCCGGCAGCCGGCTGGGACAAGCAAGTTACGCCTGCCTCGGGCAGGCGTAACTTGTAAAATAAAGGTAGGGGGGAATTAGTTAGGGCTGGGGGTGGGTTAGATAGGGGAAGGGAGGGGAATGTGGGGGGGCCAGAAGGTAAGTTCCCTCCGAGGCTGTTCTGATTTCGGAGCAACCTTGGAGGGAATGGAGGATGGCTGCGTGGCTCGGCGTGCACAGGCTGCCGATTTTGTGCAGCCCTGCGCACACCGACCCTGTATTTTATAACATGAGCGTAGAAGCGCGCGCATGTTATAAAATCTACTCCTATTCGCACCTTTTAAAATCTACCCCTAAGGGTCTTAGGGTCTTTTTACGCTAATTCCACATCACCTGTTCCACTGGTGTGATCACTGGATCCACTGGCTCCTCACCAGATCTTTCTGTAGCACTGTCCATAGGCCTCTCCCTGGCCCCAGCACCTTTGCTATCATTATCTTCTTCTTGTATCTCTGAACTTTAATCTCTCTGGAGGGTAAAGCACTAGTCAGGTAGTTCATAAGACTGTTACACTTCCTCTGCTTCCAGGTGCTCTGAGCCTTTCACTGGCCTTACTTCTGGCAGGCTGGCAGTATGAAATACAAACCTTTCATCTCACAGTCCTTCAATATCTTCTTTTTTTTAGCCTCGACTATTGAAATTCCCTTTTCACTGGACTCCCTGCCTATACAGTTCATCCATTACAAATTATACAAAACTAAGCAGCCCATCTGTTATATCCATACGTGAACATATCCCTCCTGTCCTACAAATACTGCATCGGTTGCCAGTTTTATACCGTGTACAATATAAACTTGTCAGTACCATCCATACCCTTCAAACAATATCCCATCGCCATGGATTGCAGCCATTTTTTAAATCTGTCCTCCTATCAGAAGTTTACAATCATTTAACCATGGATTGCAGGACATCCCCTCTGGTGTACTCGAAGGAAACCAGAGAGCGTGGTTTCTGAACTGCTGGATCTGTTGTATGGAACTCTCTTCCACAGAGGTAAGAACGATCTCAGAGCCCAAATTGTTTAGAAAAGGTCTTAAAAGATATTTCTTTCAAATGCCATATTCCTCTAAATAGTATCTGATAGATCAGGATACCTGAGTCCCCCAGTACCTCTGATGCAGTTTTTGTCAATTTGATTTGATTCTGTTTAATTTGAATAAATTTTCCATTTTAACTTTATTATGTAGGTTGTTTTGCACCCCACACTAGGAAGGGTGGATAACAACTATTTGAAAATAAATAAATACATAAACAGATACATTCTTTCCAGGCACATACCCAGGAAATCTGGCTCCTTCTAGCAGACCATAGAAGTTACCTCTGTCCTTCCAAGAGGATTTGAAGAACAGCTTGCATTTTGGCTTTATTGTTCTCTAGTACAAGGCTGGCGGGCTTCTAGGGGGCCATGCCCTGCTCAAACTCCCCTTCTTTTATTTGAACAGGAGGAAGGGAAAGAAAGAAAGAAAGAACCCTGCTACTTAATTGCTAACTCACGGTACAAATTCTTTCTAACCAAGTGGGGCTCCCCCTTGCCTGCATTAATATTTTAAACAGCTTTTTTTGTAGACAGGTTCTCTGGATTTAAAAAACAAATCCAGCTGCTTTTCTTCTGTGATCTCCCTGAGCCACACTTTTTTACTCTTCTCAGTGCTCTGTATAAACATTTAGCAGCAAATTGCCTCCTTGGGCAGGAGTCACGCAACAAACTTTTATCCTCTTCTCTAGTTTCTTTTCCTCTTTAGATTCTTGGGTTTCTGCCTGTGCAGTCACTCAGTGCAGAAATCACCAAACCGACACCATATGTGGGATAGCACAAGCAAACTTTAGCTTCCAAGAGGAGAGAGACACACAGGACTCTTGGTCTTCTTACATGAAATTTTATTCTTCAAACATCAATAGTTTATCATAAACAGCTTACTTTCAGGAACATTCACATTCACTAATTATCTTCCGGACAGAGATGTGTCAGGAGCTGACTTCTCCTGAGCATGGGGACTGTCAGTTCACCTTTGGGCCCTGATTCTTATTCCTGCTTTCAGAAGATCCACCCACAGTGCTCCCTGCATACCTAACTGTTAAGGAGGAACAGGTCTAGTTCAATACTGTTGAAGAAGGGATTTTAGGGACACTCCTTCACAGAGCTGTACGTTTGAAGCTGTTTACTTACTTAGGGGCCGATGCAATAATTTTCGCAGAAAGCAGGCGCTGATATTTCAGCACCCGCTTTCTTTACACTTGCATGGCACCCACAAGGGGGGCGCCATGCAATAACCACATTAGGTGGTTATGCTAGGAAGGAGGCGCTAGGGTCACTTATGAGACTTTTGTGCCTCCTTTCTAACGAGACCCCACAGCGGCTGCCGGTTATGAAGACCGACGCTGGTAAACTTGGCATAGGTTTTCATAATGTGCCATCTGCCAGTAAAGAATACGGACACTGATAAACTCAGCATCCATTTTCTTTCCTGGCAGACGGATGGTTATGAAAACTGATGTCGAGTTTACCGGTGTCGGTCTTCATAACTCGGCGTTCTGCAGAGGGTTTTTTTTTGTTGTTGTTTTTTTACTGAAGAAGTACAGAAAAGCAGTTTTATCAGCTTTTCTGTACTTCTTTTACATGCGCTCAGCTATTAACACCTGCTCCAGGCAGGCGTTAATATCTGAGCGATAAATGTGCATCTGAGACGCACATTTATTTTATTGCATGCGGAGTAAATGAGTAATAGCCTCATTCACATGTATTTGCATGTGATGAACGCTATCTCATTCACTCCGCATCAGATGCGTGTTAAATAAGCTGAGCGCACTGTATTGCATCGGCCCCTTAAAATGCTATTTAACTGGGTAAAAATACTGTCTGGAAATTCTTGAGTAAAAAGCATGTATGAAAATCCATGGCAAACATACATTTAGTCAGGATATGGGTAGATGTTCCCTATTTCAAAAACAAAAGATTCACTTTTTTTTTATATATTGAAAAGAAGGTGGTAGAGAGGAAGCTCACTAGGATGCATAAGTGATGCTTGCATGCCTCATTTTGTTTGTCTTCATTTAATCTCCAGCATCCCTCAGAGGATCAGAAGTGAGAGCTCTCCACTCTGCTTGCTGTACATTTACCTGCTAATTAGCTTTTCTGTGACTGCCTAACCTCTCACACATCCTTCCCAAGATGGTAATGTTCAGAAGTGTGCATTCATCTACACCATAATTTCATCCCTCTCATCTTGCTATAGATGACTTGGTGACAGGGAGGATGTGAAAACGGATAGGATAATGGATGATAAATGATTTATAACCAGTATCAGCTGCTACTTATGACTTTGAGAAGAATTAAATGACTGAGGGGCAGATTTTAAAAGCCTACGCATGCCAGGCCTATTTTCAAAAGGCCCAGCAGTGCATGTAAAGCCCCAGGACATGCGAATGTCCTGGGGCTTGAAAAAAGGGGCGGGGCAGGTGCAGGGTGGGCCGAAGCCTCCGGCACAGCAGTAAAGCTGGGAGGTCGCACGCCAGCAGCTGGCCAGCACGCGCAAGGTACAAAATAATGGTCGGGGGGATTTAGGTAGGGCTGGGGGCAGGCTAGATAGGGGAAGGGAGGGGAAGATTGGGGGGGGGGGGAGAGAAGGAAAGTTCCGTCCAAGGCTGCCCGATATCGGAGCAGCCTCGGAGGGAACAGGGAAAGCCATCGGGGCTCCCCTAGGGCTCGGTGTGCGCAAGGTGCACTAGTGTGCACCCCTTGTGAGCATCAACCCCGGATTTTATAACATGCACGTGGCTGCGTACGCATGTGATAAAATCGGGCGTACATTTGTGCACAGCAGATAGCGCACACAAATTTACCCCACACGCATAGGTATGAAAATCCGGCCCTGAGTGTTTTTCAACATTGATATCCTTAGGCATGACTGGGGCTACCTTTATATTATTGTTTTCAATATTCATTGAACTGCAATGTTTTAATCTCTTTCTTTCTGTCTTAACAGATCATGGGCACTGACACGATGGAGAATAAGACAGGGACAACAGGATTTATTATTCTGGGCTTTAACAAATATTCTCATGAGGAAACCTTAATTTATATAATAGTTTTACCAGCCTTCTTTATCTCTATTCTGGGAAACCTTGGGTTTCTAACATTAATGTGGTCTGACCATCATCTCCACAAACCCATGTACTTCTTCCTCAGTAATCTGTCCTTCATTGATATCTGTAACACCACAGTCACTCTCTCAACAATGCTGCAAAGTCTCTTTAAAGGGAAAATATTAATTTCCTTCTCTCTATGTATGACACAGCTTTACTGTTTCCTAAGTTTAACAAGTACTGAATTCCTCCTTCTCACTACCATGGCCTATGACCGCTATGTGGCAATCTGCAACCCCTTACGATATCCACTTATGATGAATAAAAGGATCTGTATTTTATTAGTGGCTGCTTCATGGTTAGGTGGCTGTCTGGATGAAGTTCCTTTTGAAATTTTCATATCTCAGTTCTCCTATTGTGGATCTAATGAGATCAACCACTTCTTCTGTGACCCCAATGCACTGCTAAAGTTATCCTGCAGTGATACACACAACTTTGAAATACTTGCACTTTCTGAAGGAACAGTTATATCTCTCATCCCATTTCTTCTAACTCTATCATCCTACATCTTTATCATTAGAACTGTCCTGAAAATCCATCATTCTGATGGGCGAAGCAAGGCCTTCTCCACCTGCTCTTCCCACCTCACAGTCATTCTTTTATTCTATGGGACATTAATCTGTGTCTATTTGAGGCCAAGCTCAATGCAATCACCAAAGCAAGATAAAATGTTTGCCCTCCTGTACACAGTACTCACTCCCATGCTAAACCCCCTGATTTATAGTCTGAGAAATCAAGAAGTTAAAAATGCCCTCAGAAAAATGATCATTAGAAAATAATATGAAAGGAAAAAGTCTCTCTTTGCATTCCATCTGAAATGCCATCAGGAATAAACACTAGGGGTGTGCATTCATATTGAACATAAATGTAAAACGCTACTTTTTTTTTTTTTTAACTTAAAAAAGTGATGAGACATAAACGATCGGATTTCCAACTTATTCAACATAGCTATGTTGAATAAGTTGAAAATCGCGATTGTTGATCCAAAATAAAAATTTAAACCCCTCACCTTCCTTAATCCCCCCCCAAAGACTTACCACAACTCCCTGGTGATCCAGCGAGGAGTGAGGACGCCATTTCTGAAATTCTTTGCGAGGAGCACGTGACGTCGGCGCCACGTCGGAGTGACGCGGCGTCACGTGATTCTCCGCGGGTTCGCGCCGGAACGCTCGTTCAGCCCAAAAGAAACTTTTGGCCAGCTTGGGGGGGTCAGGAGGCCCCCCCAAGCTGGCCAAAAGTTCCTTTTGGGCCGAACAAGGATCCCGGAAGCGACCCCGCGGGGAATCACGTGACGTCGGCGCCATGTCAGAGTGACGCGGCGTCACGTGATTCCCCTCGAGTTCCCTCCGGCACCCTCGTTCGGCCCAAAAGGAACTTTTGGCCAGCTTGGAGGTGTCAGGAGCCCCCCCCCAAGCTGGCCAAAAGTTCCTTTTGGGCCAAACGAGGATCCCGGAAGCGACCCCGTGGGGAATCACGTGACGCCGCGTCACTCCGACGTGACGCCGACATCACGTGCTCCTTGCAAAGTTGGTCAGAAATGGCGTCCTGACCCCGCTGGACCACCAGGGAGTT